>NC_134399.1:197815169-197993189 GCF_050003625.1 Haematobia irritans | reverse complement strand
GGCGAAAAATCAAAGTCAACTTTCAAATCGACTTTCAACGAAAAAGTCGGCTTTGAATTGAAAGTGGTGTTGGTGTGAAACTGCAAGAGAGAGAGAGAGAGTCTTTGTCTTACTTAACAATTTAATCTCCATACCTATACTGAAAATAATATTGAAAATTCAGCAACGTAAATTTTAGGTTAGGTTAGGTTAGGTTAGGTTATGTGGCAGCCCGACGTATCAAGCTCACTTAAACTATTCAGTCCATTGTGATACCACACTGGTGAACTTCTCTCTTATCACTGAGTGCTGCCCGATTCCATGTTAAGCTCAATGACAAGGGACCTCCTTTTTATAGCCGAGTCCGAACGGCGTTCCACATTCCAGTGGAACCACTTAAAGAAGCTTTGAAACACTCAGAAATGTCACTAGCATTACTGAGGTGGGATAATCCACCGCTGAAAAACTTTTTGGTGTTCGGTCGTAGGAGGAATCGAACCCACGACCTTTTGTATGCAAGGCGGGCATGCTACCCATTGCACCACGGTGGCTCCCGTAATTTTAAGCCGATAACCTTTGTCGACCGAATACCAAAAAATTATTCAGTTGTGATTTGTGTCCCCTCTCAGTAATGCTTGTGACATTTCAGAGTGTATCATACTTCACTCGGCATTAAGAAGAGGGTCCCTTGGTCAATATTCTTAAGATAGAATCGGTTTTGGTATTAATTCCGATCCAATGAAGCGTAGATTTGAAGTAAGCATACCTTTAGGACACAATTCTTTTTTATCCACCACCATAGAATGGTGATGGGGGTATAATAAGTTTGTCATTCCGTGTGTAACACATCGAAATATCGATTTCCGACTATATAAAGTATATATATATATATATATATATATATATATATATATATATATATATATATATATATTATATATATATATATATATATATATATTATATATATATATATATATATATATATATATATATAATATATATATATATATATATATATATATATATATATATATATATATATATATATATATATATATATATATATATATATATATATATATATATATATATATATATATATATATATATATATATATATATATATATATATAATATATATATATAATATATATATATATAATATATATATATATATATATATATATATATTCTTGATCAGCGAGAAATTCTAAGACAATATAAGCATGTCCGTCTATCTGTCCGTTGTATTCACGCTACAGCCTTCAATAATGGCGCTATCGTCCTGAAATTTGGCACAGATTCGTTTTTTGTTTGCAAGCAGGTCAAGTTCGAAGATGGTCCATATCGGTCCACGTTTTAATATAGTCCCCATATAAACCGATTTCCCGATGTGGGGTCTTGGGCTTATAAAAACCGCAGTTTTTATCAAATTTGCCTAAAATTGAAAATCTGGAGGTGCTTGAGGACCAAAAAAAAAGAGTGCCGAAAATAGTGCCCATCGGTCCATGTTTTGGTATAGCCCCCAATAGACCGGTCTTCCGATTTTGCTTCTTGGGCGTCTAGAAACTGTATTTTCTATCCGATTTGCCTGAAATTGAGTGGTTTGATATAGCCGCCATATAGACCGATCTCCCGATTTTATTCTTAGGCTTCTACACTAATATAAAAAATTACATTTCACAATCGTGAACGGACGTTGTCAAAATTAAACGGAAATGTTCACAAAAAATCAAAACAGAATGTTCACGATTTCGTCCACGGGCATTCACGATGTCACGAACGGCAGTCGTTTTCTTTGGCCATGAAAAGTTTTAAAATAATCGTTAGACGTTGTTATGGCAACTCCGCCGTGCAATGTGCTAAGGCGACTATTACCGCGTATCGTACAGGCAACACAGGTTCGAGTCACGGTAGCGGAAATATTTTTTTTAATTTTGTTTATAAATTCATAACCATTACGTTCTCAGATCATGAACGCTGGTTGTTGCCTTGACAATATATGGTGTCATTTTTACGTTGTCAGATTGTACCCTTCTCTTCTCAGTTTGACAACACATGTGTGTCGATTCACTTTCATGAACGGATCGTTTCGAAATGACCACGCCGTTCGTGATTTTTGCTATGGGTGTATAAACTGTATTTATTACCCGATTTGCCTGAAATTGGAAATCGAGAGGTAGTTTGGGACCATAAAGAGGTGTGTCGAAAATGGTACGTATCTGTCCATGATTTGGTATAGCCGCCATATAGACCGATCCCCCGACTTTATTTCTTGAGCTTCTAGAATCCATAGTTTTTATCCAATTCGCCGGAAATTGGAATTCTAGAGGTATTTTGGGACCACAAATAAGTGTGCCGAAATTGAGGTGTATCAGTCCATGTTTTGGTATAGCCCCCATATAGTCCGATCTCCCGTATTTATTTCTTGAGCTTCTAGAATCCGTAGTTTTTATCCAATTTGCCGGAAATTAGAAATCTAGAAGTATCTTAGGACCATAAAGAGGTGTGTCGAAAATGGTCCGTATCGGTGCATGTTTTGGTATAACCCCTATAAAGACTGATCTCTCGATTTTACTTCTTGGGCTTCTAGAATTCGTAGTTTTCACCCAATTCGTCTGAAATTGGAATTCTAGAGGTATTTGAAGAACATTAAGAGATGGTGAGTATTGGTCCATGTTTTGGACCAATATAGATCTAACCCCCGAATTTATTTCCAGGACTTCTGGAATCCAGCTGACCACCCATGTTTTGGTATAGCCCCCACATAGACCGATCTCCAGATTTACCTCTTTGGGCTTCTAGAAACCGTAGTTTTTATCCGATTTGCACAAAAATGTAAATATACTAGAATTTTAGACCCTCAAAAATTTGTATCGCATTTATTTTTACCGGTCCATTTCGTAAGACATCGATATAGACTGATTTAACTTCTTGAGGGTACACCCAAAGAAAAAATATTTTCTTCCGGAATGAAATTTTAGACAAAAGAAATTCCCCCTTTGTATTAAGTATTTTCGTTTAGAGCAAACTAATCCGAATTTTTGATAAACGATTCAACGATGATATCTAAAATTTGTGTCAAAAGAAAACTTTGCTCGTCTAAAATTTCGTTCGTCAGAAAAGAAAACACTTCTTTCAGGGTGTAGCAGGCGCACTGATCATGAAAATTGCTCGAACCTGAATGCAAAATTTTCAGATTTTACTTCTCGTAGTCATTTAAATAATTGGTATGAAAATCCACAGATTTTAGATTTCAAATCAAGGAGTTATTTCATCATTTTCTTGCACACTTACATGAGATGTTTATGATTCCTCTAAAACTCAAACAAAAAATGGTTCTTATAAATCCAGAATCTGATCTAGTCTTCATAGGTAAAATCTCTACATTTATCTTCGGGAAGCGTACTGGTTGAACTGCTCTGCTTGAGAAAATATCTGTCATCAAACCCCCCTGACAAAGGACATTAAAGCCGTGTTACCGCCACTCTGTGGAACAGGGTATTATAAGTTAGTCCATATGTTTGCAACACCCAGAAGGAGACGATATAGACATATGGAGTCTTTGGCAATAATGCTCAGAGTGGGTCTCCGAGTCGATCTAGCCATGTCCGTCCGTTCGTCCGTCCGTCTATCTGTGAACACATTTTTGTGATCAAAGTATACGTCGCAGTATTAGTCCAATCGACTTAAAATTTGGCACAAGAATAGAATCCTATTGATTTTGGAAGAAATCGGTTCAGATTTAGATAACTCCCATATATATAATTCGCCCGATATGCACTTATATGGGCCTAGAAGCCAGAGTTTTACTCATATTTGCTTCCAATTTTGCACAGACATAACACATGATCGTGTAGTCAAGTATGCGATTGAAATCGGTTCAGATTTAGATGTAGCTCCCATATATATATTTCGCCCGATAACGCATACTAGCTTCAATTTTCATTCGATTTGGTTGGAATTCTTGATCTCGAGCAAAATTGTTCACACATAAAATTCAGCAAAATGAATGAAATCTTTATTTCACTCGATAGCACGATCCATATAATTTAATAGTTGAAGACTATTTCATGCAAAATGGTCCAATCTTCAAATGATCCATCCGGTTAGTCCAATTTTCAAAAATTTCGGCCGATATGTCACGAACGAATGCTTCAATGTTGTCCTCCGTCAATTGAATAATTTACAAGCGTTGTTCGTTTGTTTAATTGTAGACCCAACTTAAAATGTTTGTCAGTGAAACAAAACACGAAATGTGCATCAGAGTTGCCAAAAAGATAAGAGCTAAAAAATCACCCTTTAGGTCTTTTGAAGAGCTGTGCTAAATTTGGTTTATATTGTTTTGATCTTGAGTACCTAAAAACCAAAAAAAAAATGATCCAATTTTCATGCAATTTCAAATCTGCAGGCATTCTATAGATAGTATGACCGCCTTGTATTTGAAAGGCCATAGGTTCAATTCCAGTTTCGACCAAACACCAAAAAGTTGTGGGGTGTTACTCTCTCAATAATGCTGGTGACATTTCTGAGCGCCGTCTATGAAAGGAGGTTCCTTTCCGTTGAGCAAAAATCCACCAGCAACTTTTGTGAATGTATGTAAGATTCAGCCCGGAACTTACATTTTTCGTCGACTAAAATGTCACCCGTAACAATAAAATTTTTAGTTGAAAAAATGTTCTTCTTCAATTGGAAATATTTTGGTAATATTTTTTTTTGTAGACCTTAACATCATATCCACCAGTTTCAACATAATTTCCAGTAGGTTAAAGTGGCAACCTTATGTCATTCAGGCTCACTTATACTATTCAGTCCATTGTGATAAATTTCCAGTAAACATAGCTCCAAATTTAATATCCAATATTCTTATGTTATATGCCATCTGGTCTTTCTAATAATATTTGGCTTTATCAAATCTTTATCTCTGTCAACAGAATCTTTTTTGAAATAAAATTAATAGATTAATAAACAAACTCTAAATTAGATAACAAAACAAAAAAAAACGAAAACTTCAATCCAAACGATTTCACAAATTTCCAAAGTTAATACAAATCAAGTTCGAAGCTCAAATCTTCCCTCATTAACAAAATCAACTCATTAATGATTAATTTAGTTTATGTTTGAAACCTTTTTTTCCTTTTGTTTTGTTAGCCATCATCATCGTCAGTTCAGTTCAGTTATGCACGAAAGCGAATTAAAGTTAAGTCCTCACTTGAGTGATTTGTTCATTAACTCAGTGTGCCGAGATTGAAAGTGAATGCCGAATGAATTAGGACTGTTACCATTCACAAAAAGATCCTGTTAACGTTTAATACGGCGGCATTAACGTGAATATAAATTAAGGACTTGAGAATTTCATTTCATCGTCTTTTTCTTGGAACACTTTAATACACAAAGAAAAAAAAACTTTTTTCCCCCTCAAGTAACCAAGATATGAGAGAGACGCAAAGGAATAGTGAGAAACAATGAAAATGTTTAAGAAATATTTCTTTTTTGTTTGCTTTCGCAATAAAGTAATAATAACGTTTTATGAAATTCTGTCACGCCATCCAATGACGAACTTCAAATGCCCAATTTCAGGGTATTTCTATATTTCTTTCGTTTTGCCAAAGAAGTTTCAAACAATGGCTGGATAATGCTGCTGTTTGGATGCTGATGTTGATGGCAGCGGTAAGCTTTTAAATAAATGCAATCATAACGATAAGTCAAAGTCACACAGTACTTCAAGCTAAGTTTTTTTTTCGAAAAGTACAAAAATTTTAGTTAGAATTTAAATTGTTGGACATAAAACTGCCAACACCAGAGGAAACTATCAAAACAAAAACGAGTTTTCTATTGCTACCTAACTGTATTTCAACTTTTGACTAATAGTTTCCGTATTTCAATTTTTTTTAATTTTTATTTGTATAGAAAATTTATCCAAAATGTTATTTCTATAGAACGTTTTGTCACAATTTTATTTTTGTCATAATTTTATTTCTGTACAAAATTTTATAAAAACCTTATTTCTATAGAAAAATTTTATTTCTAATTTTGTCAAAATTTTATTTCTATAGAAAATTTTGTCAACAGTTTATTTCTATAGAAGATTTTGTCAAAATTTCATTTCTATGGAAAATTTTGTCGAAATTCTATTTCTATAGAAAATTTTGTCAAAATTTCACTTCTATGGAAAATTTTGTCGAAATTTTATTTCAATAGACAATTTCATTTCTATAGGAAATTTTTCCACAATTTTATTTCTATAAGAAATTTTTCCAAAATTTTATTTTTATAAGAGATTTGGACAAAATTTTATTAAAAATTTTATTTTGCCAAAATTTTATTTCCATAGGAATTTTTTAAAAAATTTATTTTTTAAAAGTCTTAGGTCTATAGAAAAATTTTTGTCAAAATTTTATTTCTATAGAAAATTTTGCAAAAATTTCCTTTCTATAAAACATTTTGTCATAATTTTATTTCTATAGCAAATGTTTATCAAAATTTTATCACTATAAAAAATTTTGCCAAAATATTACTTCACAAATTTTATTTCTTCATTTCTATAGGAAATTCTGTAATTATTTCATTTCTATAGGAAATTCTGTCAATATTTCATTTCTATAGAAAATTTTGTCTAAATTTTATTTCGATAGAAAATTTTGTCAAAATTTATTTATTTATTTATTTCTATAACAAAATTTCATTTCTATGGGAAATTCTGTCAATATTTCATTTCTATAGAAAATTTTGTCAAAATTTTATTTCGACAGAAAATTTTTTAAAAATTTTATTTCGATAGAAAATTTTGTCAAAATTTTATTTCGATAGAAAATTTAGTCAAAATTTTATTTCGATAGAAAATTTAGTCAAAATTTTATTTCGATAGAAAATTTTGTCAAAATTTTATTTCGATAGAAAATTTTGTCAAAATTTTATTTCGATAGAAAATTTTGTCAAAATTTTTTTTCTATAGGTTATTTTTTCAAAATTTTCTTTCGATAGAAATTTTTTTTTCTATAGGTTATTTTTTCAAAATTTTATTTCGATAGAAAATTTTGTCAACATTTTTTTTCTATAGGTTATTTTTTAATTCTATCACAATGGAAAATTTTTCCAACATTTTACTTCTATGTAAAATTTTATTTCTATGGAATATTTTTTCAAAGTTTTATTTCTATGGAATATTTTGTCCAAATTTTACTTCTATGGAAAATTGTTTCAAAATTTTATTTCTATTGACAATTGTGACAAAATTTTATTATATTTCTATAGATTTTTTTTTAAATTTAATTATTATGGAAAATGTTGTTAAAATTTTATTTCTATAGAAAATTTTGACAAAGTTTTATTTCTATAGAAAATTTTGACAAAATTTTATTTCTATAGATTTTGTTTAATTCTATCACTATGGCAAATTTTGCAAAAATTTTATTTCTATAGAGTATTTTGTAAAATTTTATTTCTACGGAATATTTTTTCAACTTTTATTTCTATGGAATATTTTGTCAAAATTTTATTTCTATAGAGAATTTGGCAAATTTTATTTCTATAGAAAATTTTGTAAAAATTTCATTTCTATAGAAAATTTTGCCAAATTTTATTTCGATAGATTTTTTTTAAATTTCTATACGAAATTCTGTCAATATTTCATTTCTATAGAAAATTTAGTCAAAATTTTATTACTATAGAAAATTTTGTCAAAATTTAATTTGGATTGAAAATTTTGTCAAAATTTTATTTCGATAGAAAAAAAAATTTTATTTCTATAGAAAATTTTATTTTTATAGAAAATTTTATCAAAATTTTATTTCTATAGAAAATTTTGTCAAAATGTTATTTCTATAAAAAATTTTATCAAAATTTTATTTCTATATAAAATTTTGTCAAAATTTTATTTCATTCGTTTTTGTTTTTTATTGTTGGTTTGTACTTCAATAACATTTGTTGTTTTGATCTCAGCTTTAAAACCGTTGCTTTGTCTAAACCACAAGAGTAGCTTAACCAACAGAGAAAAATAATGTTTGTAAAATTTATTTGGCAAAGCCCTATAGACTGCAAGATGGTTGGATGGACGCACGTTTCGGAATTACTACATTCATCATCAGCATCCTCTACTTGCAGCAAAACTATCAACCATTTATCAGAATAAATTCGGGTAGTGCAATAAACCCGAATGGTTCGAGTGTGGTTCACTTTGTCAAAATTTTATTTCTATAGAAATTTTTTGTCAAAATTTTATTTCTATAGAAATTTTTTGTCAAAATTTTATTTCTATAGAAAATTTTGTAAAAAGTTTATTTCTATAGAAATTTTTTTTCAAAAATTCTATTTCTGTAGAAAATTTCGACAAAATATAATTTCTATAGAGTATGTTATTTTGTAAAATTTTATTTCTATGGAATATTTTTCCAAAATTTTATTTCTGTAGAAAATTGTATACCTACCACCATGAAACTATACAATAATATCTTTGAAAACATCTCGTAATGAAGTTTCATATATAATATGACCTTTGCATTTTAAATAAAAAAAAATAAATTTTATACTGAATCGCTTTATTAGGATATACTTAAAAAATTCTCGAAATGCTCTATGCGTGTCGCCTTTCTCAATCTGGACGTTCGGCGTCATGCCACGCGATATGGAGCGAGTGTTCGTTGCATTTGGCAAACAGGCTCCAAAGACTATCACATTTTCAGGAGATGGTCAACTTTTAAACTCCTTTAGAAATTTTCGAAAAATCAGAAAATCGATTTGCAAAAGTTGAATGACTACTTTTCAAATTTTGGAAATGACGTTTATTATCAATCACTATATTAGGTAGACCAATAAATATTTAGTATATTTTCAAAATTTCTGACAGAAAGGTCTCGAATTCTTATTTGTATTTCACTATCTCGTATTGGCATAAAGCGTCGTCCAAATTCTACTCTAAATTGTGGGTTGGAGGAAGATGAAAGCCACACCCAGAGAAGGAATATGATCACACCCATACAAAAAATCATGAACGACGTGCACGTTTCAAAACGATCAACCAGCGTTCATGGTTTAAAAAAGCAATAATTATGAATTTATAAAAAAATCCCCTAACGTGTCTCGAACCATATGTGTTAACAGTCGTCTTAGCACAATGCACCACCGACGAGACTGCCATAACGATGTCTTTTTTAAGACTTTTCATGGCCAAAGGAAAACGAAAGCCGTTCATGAAATCGTGAACTCCCATTGAAACAACCGCGCACATTCCGTTTCGATCCTTTGTTTTTGTGGCAAAAAAATTCCATATTCCCCATTCCCAATCATATTTCTTCACTGCGTATAGCCACGAGTCACATTCTATGCTGGAAAATACAAAATTAACGGTTTTGTTTTACAGTTCCTGAAAATTTGCTCACCTGCATTACAAGAATTTCCATCTGTTTCTTATGTTGGTGGCAGGTGACGGTGATTCTTTTAAAAACATGAAACAGTTTAAGACAAACAAAAAACTTTCATTTAATTCATTTGCAGCTTAACGCATTTTGTCAATAGTAAATGAATGAGATGACTGCTTTCCTCTTTAACTTAATTTTCTTTTATAAATTCTTCAAATTGTTAGTTTGTATAAAACCATCCAATTTTTCAAAGTTTTATTAGTGGTTAAGAAAGACATCATAACGTCTAAAGAATTTAACCATTGCAACCCTTTTGTATTCTTGTGTTTCTATTCTTCTCGAATCACTATGGTCTGTTTTCATTGATTGTAGCATAGTTTGAATCTGGAAACTTTCTTCACTTCCTCATATTCTTCTTGAGAAAGCTTTGGAAAACCCTTAACATACAACCAAAGGTTCTGCATTAAAGGATACCTGTAATGGTAAAAGTTACCTTCAAACAAACACTTAACTTTGCAAAACAAAATAAGCACAAGCACAACAAAGCAAAAACACCAACATCACAATATCACCATGAGATTCGGGACCAACATCATCACCATTGGAAAGAGGACGAAATTTATTGTTGCCACCACACTATGTGTATTGTTATCATTATAACAAAGAACAATGACTTTGAAGAATTTCTTTTAACGAAAACACGCTCCATAGTCATCCATTTACTTGGGACACATCATAATCGAAAGATGATTTAATTCTATGGTAGATACAGTGGAAATTTTTGCACAATTTTATCTCTACAAATAATTTTTGGAAAAATTTATACCTACATTTTTTTTTAATTTTATATCCAACGAAAATTTTGTCAACATTTTATACATATATATCTTTTTTGCAAAATTTTATCTTTATAGAAAATTTTGTCAAAATATTATTATTATTATTTTATTTCTAATGAAAATGTTGTCAAAACTTATTTTCTATAGAAAATGTTGTCAAAATTTTATTTCTATAGAAATTCTTTTTCAAAATTTTAAAATTTTTGTCAATATTATATTTTTATAGAAAATGTTGTGAAATTTTATTTCTACAGAAAATTTTTTCAAAATTTTATTTCTATAGAAAACTTTGTCAAAATTTTATTTCTATTAAAAATTTTGCCAAATCTCTATAGAAACTTTTGTCAAAATTTCATCTCTATAGAAAATTTTTTTAAATTTTTTTTCTATAGAAAATTTTTTTTAAATTTTTTTTCTATAGAAAATTTTGTCAAAATGTTATTTCTATAAAAATTTTTGTCAAAATTTAAACAAAAAAAGTTATAGAAAAATTTGTCAAAATTCTATCTTTATAGATTTTTTTTTCAAAATTCTATTTCTATAAAAAATGTTGTCAACATTTTATATCTGAAAGAAATTTTCTTAAAATTGTATCTGTAGAGGAAATTTTGTCAAAAAAATTTTGTCAAAATTACAAAAAAATTTAGAAAATTTTGTTAAAATTTTATTTCAATAAAAAATTTAGTAAAAATGTTATCCCTATAGAAAATGTTGGCAAAATTTTAACTCCATAGAAAATTTTGTCAAAATTGTATCTCTATAGAACTCTTTTTCAAAATTTTATCTCTATAGAAATTTTGTCAGTATTTTATTTCCATTGGAAATTTTGTCAAAATTTCATTTCTATAGAAAATTTTTTTAAAATTTTTTTTCTATAGAAAATTTTGTCAAAATGTTATTTCTATAAAAATTTTTGTCAAAATTTAAACAAAAAAGTTATAGAAAATTTTGTCAAAATTTTATCTTTATAGATTTTTTTTTTCAAAATTCTATTTCTATAAAAAATTTTGTCAACATTTTATATCTGAAGGAAATTTTCTCAAAATTGTATCTGTAGAGGAAATTTTGTCAAAAAAATTTTGTCAAAATTACAAAAAAATGTAGAAAATTTTGTTAAAATTTTATTTCAATAAAAAATTTAGTAAAAATGTTATCCCTATAGAAAATGTTGGCAAAATTTTAACTCCATAGAAAATTTTGTCAAAATTGTATCTCTATAGAACTCTTTTTCAAAATTTTATCTCTATAGAAATTTTGTCATTATTTTATTTCCATTGGAAATTTTGTCAAAATTTCATTTCTATAGAAATTTTTTTTTAAATTTTTTTTCTATAGAAAATTTTGTCAAAATGTTATTTCTATAAAAATTTTTGTCAAAATTTAAACAAAAAAAGTTATAGAAAATTTTGTCAAAATTTTATCTTTATAGATTTTTTTTTTCAAAATTCTATTTCTATAAAAAATTTTGTCAACATTTTATATCTGAAGGAAATTTTCTCAAAATTGTATCTGTAGAGGAAATTTTGTCAAAAAAAATTTTGTCAAAATTACAAAAAAATGTAGAAAATTTTGTTAAAATTTTATTTCAATAAAAAATTTAGTAAAAATGTTATCCCTATAGAAAATGTTGGCAAAATTTTAACACCATAGAAAATTTTGTCAAAATTGTATCTCTATAGAACTCTTTTTCAAAATTTTATCTCTATAGAAATTTTGTCAGTATTTTATTTCCATTGGAAATTTTGTCAAAATTTCATTTCTATAGAAAATTTTGTCAAAATTTTATTTCTATAGAAAATTTTGTCAAAATTTTATTTCTATAGAAAATTTTGTCAAAATTGTATATCTGTAGGAATTTTTGTCAAAATATTACCTCTATAAGAAATTTTGTCAAAATTTTATTTATATAGAAAATTTTGTCAAAATTATATTTCTATAGGAAATTTTGTCAAAATTATATTTCTATAGGAAATTTTGTCAAAACTTTATTTTTATAGAAAATTTTCAACATTTTATTTCTATAGAAAATTTTCCAAAAATTGTATATCTGTAGGAATTTTTGTCAAAATATTACCTCTATAAGAAATTTTTGTCAAAATTTTATTTATATAGAAAATTTTGTCAAAATTTTACTTCTATAGACAATTTTGTCAAAATTGTATATCTGTAGGAATTTTTGTCAAAATGTTACCTCTATAAGAAATTTTGTCAAAATTTTATTTATATAGAAAATTTTGTCAAAATTTTATTTCTATAGAAAATTTTGTCAAAATTGTATATCTGTAGGAATTTTTGTCAAAATGTTACCTCAAAATTTTATTTATATAAAAAATTTTGTCAAAATTTTATTTCTACAGAAAATTTTGTCAAAATTATATTTCTATAGGAAATTTTGTCAAAATTTTATTTCTATACAAATTTTTCAACATTTTATTTCTATAGAATATTATGCCAAAATTGTATATCTGTAGGAATTTTTGTCAAAATGTTACCTCTATAAGAAATTTTGTCAAAATTTTATTTATATAGAAAATTTTGTCAAAATTTTATTTATATAGAAAATTTTGTCAAAATTTTACTTCTATAGAAAATTTTGTCAAAATTGTATATCTGTAGGAATTTTTGTCAAAATGTTACCTTTATAAGAAATTTTGTCAAACTATTATTTATATAGAAAATTTTGTCAAAATTTTATTTCTATAGGAAATTTTGTCAAAATTTTATTTCTATAGAAATTTTTCAACATTTTATTTCTATAGAATTTTTTTTCAAAATGTTATCTCTGTAGGAAATTTGGTCAAAATTTTATTTCTACAGAAAATGTTGTCACAATTTTATCTCTATAGAAAGTTTTGACAAAATTTTATCTCTATAGAAAATTTTGACAAAATTTTATCTCTATAGAAAATTTTGTCAAAATTTTATTTCTATAGAAGATTTTGTCAAAATTTTATTTCTATAGAAGATTTTGACAAAATGTTATCTCTATAGAAGATTTTGTTTTTATAGAAAATTTTGTCAAAATTTTAGCTCTATAGAAATTTTTTTAACATTGCATTTCTATAGAAAATTTTTTCAAAATTTTGTTTCTATAGGAAATTTTGTCAAAATTTCATTTCTAGAGGAAATTTTCTAAAAATTTTATTTCTCTAGAAAATTTTGTCAAACATTTATTTATATAGAAAATTTGGTCAACATTTGATTTATATAGAAATTTTTTTCAAAATTTTGTTTCTATAGAAAATTTTGTCACAATTTAATTTCTATAGAAGATTTTGATAAATTTTTATCTCTATAGAAGATTTTGACAAAATTTTATATCAAACGAAAATTTTGTAAAAATTTTATCTCTGTAGGAAATTTTGTCAAAATTTTATTTCTATAGAAAAATTTGTCAAAATTTGATTTCTATGGAAAATTTTGTCCAAATTGTATTTCTATAGGAAATTTTGTCAAAATTTGATCTCTAAAGAAGATTTTGACAAAATTTTATCTCTATAGAAAATTTTTTCAAAATTTTATCTCTGTAGGAAATTTTGTCAAAACTTTATTTCTATACAAAAATTTTGTCAAAGTTTTATCTCTGTAGGAAATTTTGTCAAAATTTTATTTCTATAGAAAATTTTGTTAAAATTTTATTTCTATAGAAAATTTTGTCACAATGTTATCTCTATAGAAATTTTTTCAACATTTTATTTCTATAGAAAATTTTGTCAAAACTTTAATTCTATAGAAAATTTTGTCAAAATTTTATATCTGTAAGTCATTTTGTCAAAATTTTATTTCTATAGAAATTTTTTCAACATTTTATTTGTATAGAAAATTTTGCCAAAATTTTATTTCTATAGAAAATTTTGTCAAAATTTTATTTCTATCGAAAATGTTGTCAAAACTTTATTTCTATAAAAAATTTTGTCAAAATTCTATCTCTGTAGGAAATTTTCCAAAAATTTTATTTCTATAGAAAATTTTGTTATAGAAAATTTTTTCAAAATTTTGTTTTTATAGAAAATTTTGTCAAAACTTTATTTCTATAGAAAATGTTGTCAACATTTTTTCTGTAGGAAGTTTTGTCAAAATTTCGTTTCATAGGAAATTTGTAGAAAATTTTATCTATATAGATTTTTGTTTAAAAAATTCTATATCTATAAAAATTTTTAAACAAATTTTATTTCTATAGATAATTTTGTCACAATTTTATTTCTATAGGAAATTTCGTCAAAATTTCATTTCTATCGGAAATATTGTCCAAATTTAGTATCTACGAAAAATTTTATCTCTGTAGGAAAAATTTCCAAAATTTCATTTTTATAAGGAATTTTTTCAAAATTTCTTTACTATAAAACATTTTGCCAAGATTTCAATTTTTTGTACATAGGAAATTTTGAAAAAATTAAATTTTTCAGAAAATTTTGGCCAAATTTGATTTATAGAAAATTGTTGTCCAAGTTTTATCACTATTGAAACTTTTCCAAAATTTTATTTCTATAGAAAATGTTATCCAAATTGTATCTCTGTAGTAAATTGCATCATAATGTTATCTCTATATAGACAAAATTGTTAAGGCATTAGGTTTTCTGGTGATGATGAGAGATTTTTTTCTGAATATATCTTAGACCAGTGTCACTGTTTCCACACCCCCACACAGCCTCAACCTCTCCCGTCATCAATGGAATTCATCCAAATGGAAAAAATACCAGCTGTTTCGAACTACTTCCCAAAAATATAATGCCAACATTAACTCACCATACAGGATGAGAAATGTTGCTGGAGGCTGAAGTCATAATTGTTCACTTCTGTTACATGGTAATGGACTGAAAGCAAGCCTAATTGAAGTCCAAATATACCTCTAGCAATCCCAAAGAAACAAGTAGTAAAATTTCCATTTGTCCAAACACTATAATGGACTACAGGCAGGGACCAAGAGGAAAAATAATTTTCTTGGGGGGAGATGGGGACGTTATTTTCCCTCGAATAACTTATCACCATTGTTTTGGTGTGGGCTAGTAAGTTGTCATTGTTAATGGTTTTCAGGACATTATTTATCATACTTTTGTAATTTTATACACGTGTATTGGCACTCTTGTACATAGTCTTGTTGAAATGTCATTAACATTATTATTTTCCGCTAGGAGAAAGGGTCGGAAACCAGTGTACATTTTACCACAAAGTCATCAAGCCTTTTTCAAAAAGGCAAAGTTTGACGGAAGAAAAATTTTATGTATCAAACTATAACACAATGGATGAGTGAATGATTAGCAGGAAACCTCTTTAGGTGTATTACCATAGGTATTAGACTTCCATTTCCCTTCTGGTTTTGGTATCAAATTTCCACCACTGAAATTTTGTTCTTGTGCGGTTATAGGAACTTTGCACTTAGCATAGGATATCATATGGCGCAGGAATATTTAGTAAAGAGTGGAAATGGATTATTTGCTTTGAATAAAGAGGTTATGGCCCAGACACAGTTATATTTCAATTAAATATACGGAGGAAACCCCTAGAATGGCGCTTCATGAGGTGTACATAGAAATTGTAGTTGCTTCACCATTCAATGGCGTGTTATTGCAGGATCGAAATGTGTCAACAGAAATTTGAGATAGTTTTCTAGAAATAAAAATTTGGCCAAATTTTCTATAGAAATAAAATTTTGACAAAATTTCCTATAGGAATAAAATTTTGACAAAATTTTCTATAGAAATAAAATTTTGACAAAATTTTCTATAGAAATAAAATTTTGACAAAATTTTCTATAGAATTAGAATTTTGACAAAAATTTTCTATAAAAATAAAATTTTATCCAAATTTTATATAGAAATACATTTTGACAAAATTTTCTATAGAAATAAATTTTGACAAAATTTTCTATAGAAATAAAAATTTTACCAAATTTTTCAATTGAAATAAAATTTTTACAAAATTTTCTATAGAAATAAAATTTTGACAAAATTTTCTATAGAAATAAAATTTTGACAAAATTTTCTATACAGAAAAATGTTGACCAAATTTTCTATGGAAATAAAATTTTGGCAAAATTTTCTACAGAAATAATTTTTTGTCAAAATTTTCTTTGACATAATTTTCTATAGAAATAACATTTGACAAAATTTTCTATTGAAATAAAATGTTGATAAATTTTTCAATAGAACTAAAATTTTGAAAAAATTTTCTATGAAAATTAAATTTTGACAAAATTTTCTATAGAAATAAAATGTTGTCAAATTTTTCTTTAGAAATAAAATTTTAACATAATTTTCTATAGAAATGAAATGTTTATGCATTTTTCAATAAAACTAAAATTTTGACAAAATTTTCTATAGAAATAAAATTTTGACAAAACTTTCTATAGAAACAAAATTTTGACAAAATTTTCTATAGAATTAGAATTTTGACAAAAATTTTCTATAGAAATAAATGTTTACAAAATTTTCTATAGAAATAAATTTTGACAAAATTTTCTATAGAAATAAAATTGTGACAAAATTGTCTATACAAATAAAATTTTGACAAAATTTTCTATAGAAATAAAATTTTGAAAAAATTTTCTACAAAAATAAAATTTTGACAAATCTTTCTATAGAAAAAGTTTTGACAAAGTGTTCTAGAGAAACAACATTTTAATACTATTCTCTAAAGAAAAAATTTTAACAAAATTTTCTATAGAAATAAAATTTTGAAAAAATTTTCTATAAAAATAAAATGTTGACAAAATTTTTTATAGAAATTAAATGTTGGCAAAATTTTCTATAGAAATCAAATTTTGACAAAATTTTCTATAGAAATAAAATTTTGAAAAAATTTTCTATAGAAATAAAATTTTGTCAAAATTTTCTTTAGAAATAAAATTTTGTCAAATATATCTTTAGAAATAAAATGTTGACATAATTTTCGATAGAACTAACATTTTGACATAATTTTCTATAGAAATGAACTGTTAGTAAATATTCCAATAGAATTAAAATGTTAACAAAATTTTCAATAGAACTTAAATTTTGACAAAATTTTCTATAGAACAAATTTTCTTTCGAAATATATTTTGACAAAATTTTCTATAGAAATAAAATTTTGACAAAATTCTCTATAGAAATAAAAGTTGGACAAAATTTTCTATAGAAATAAAAATTTGACAAAATTTTCTCTAAAAATAAAATTTTAACACAACTTTCTATAGAAATAAAATTTTGACAAAATTTTCTATAGAAATAAAATTTTGATAAAATTTTCTATTGAAATAAAATGTTGACAAAATTTTCTACAGGAATAAAATTTTGTCAAAATTTTCTATAGAAATAAAATTTTGACAAAACTTTCTATAGAAATAAAATTTTGAGAAAATGTTCGATAGAAATAAAATTTTGACAAAATTTTCTATAGAAATAAAATTTTGTCAAAATTTTCTACAGAAATAAAATTTTGTCAAAATTTTCTATAGAAATAACATTTTGACATAATTTTCTATAGAAATAAAATTATGACAAAATTTTCTATAGAAATAAAATGTTGACAAATTTTTCAATAGAACTACAATGTTGACAAAATTTTCTATAGAAATAAAATTTTGTCAAAATTTTCTATCGAAATATATTTCGACAAAATTTTCTATAGAAATAAAATTATGACAAAAAGGTCCATAGAAATACAACTTTGACAAAATTTTCTATAGAAATAAAAATTTGACCAAATTTTCTATAGAAATAAAAATTTGGCCAAATTTTCTATAGAAATAAAATTTTGACAAAATGTTCCATAGAAATAAAATGTTTACAAAATTTTCTATAGAAATAAAATGTTGGCAAAATTTTCTATAGAAATAAAATTTTGACAAAATTTTCTATAGAAATAAAATTTTGTCAAATATTTCTTTAGAAATAAAATTTTGACATAATTTTCTATAGAAATAATATTTTGACATAATTTTCTATAGAAATAAAATGTTAGTAAATTTTTCAATAAAACTAAAATGTTGATAAAATTTTCAATAGAACTTAAATTTTGACAAAATTTTCTATAGAATTTTCTATAAAAAATTTAGTCAAAATATTATGTCTCTAGAAAACTTGGTCAAGTTTTTATTTCTACATAAAATTTTGTCAAAATTTTATTTCTATTGAAGAATTTATCAACATTTTATTTGTATAGAAAATTTTGTCGTAATTCTATTTCTATAGAAAATTATGTCAAAATGTTATTTCTATAGAAAATGTGTCAAAATTTAATTTCTATACAAAATTTTGTCAAAATTTTATTTCTATAGAAAATTTTGTCAAAATTTTATTTCTATAGAAAATTTTGTCAAAATTTTATTTCTATAGTAAATTTTTTCAAAATTTTATTTCTATAGAAAATTTTGTCAAAATTTTATTTATATAGAAAATTTTGTCGAAATTTTATTTCTATAGAAAATTTTGTCTAAATTTTAGTTCTATTGAAAAATTTATTAACATTTCTATTGAAAATTATGTCAACATTTTATTTCTTAAGGAATAATTCTATAGAAAATTTTGTCAAAATTTAATTTTCATAGAAAATTTTATCAAAATTTAATTTTCATAGAAAATTTTGTCAAAGTTTTAGTTCTATTGAAAAATTTGTCAATATTTTACTTCAATAGAAAATTTGGTCAAATTTTTATTTCTATAGAAAATTTGGTAAAATTTTTATTTCTATAGAAACTTTTGTCAAAATTGTATTTCTATGGACCATTTTGTCATAATTTTATTTCTATAGAAAATTTTGTCGAAATATATTTCGATAGAAAATGTTGACAAAATTTTGTTCTTATAGGCAAAATTGTAGTTCTATTGAAAAATTTATCAACATTTTATATCTATAGAAAATTTTGTCATAATTTTATTTCTATAGAAAATTATATCAAAATGTTATTTCTATAGAAAATTTTGTCAAAATTTTATTTCTATAGAAAATTTTGTCAAAATTTTATTTATATAGAAAATTTTGTCAAAATTTTAGTTCTATTGAAAAATTTGTCAACATTTTATTTCAATAGAAAATTTTGTCAAAATGTTATTTCTATAGAAAATTATGTCAAAATTCTTAAGAAAATGTTGACAAAATTTTATTTCTGTAGAAAATTTTGCCAAAATTTTATTTCTATAGAAAATTTAGTAAAAATATTATTTCTGTAGAAATTTGGTCAAATTTTTATTTCTATGGAACAGTTTGACAACATTTTATTTCTATAGAAAATTTTAGTTCTATAGAAAATTTTGTCAAAATTTCATTTCTATCGAACATTTTCTCAAAATTTTATTTCTATAGAAAATTTTGTCACAGTTTTATTTCTATAGAAAATTTTGACAAAATTTTGTCAAAATTTTTTTCTATAGAAAATTTTGTCGAAATTTTATTTCTATCGAACATTTTCTCAAAGTTTTATTTCTATAGAAAGTTTTGTCAAAATTTTATTTCTATAGAAAATTTTGACAAAATTTTATTTCTATTGAAAATTTTGTCAGAATTTTATTTCTATAGAAAATTTTGTCAAAATTTTATTTCTATCGAACATTTTCTCAAAGTTTTATTTCTATAGAAAGTTTTGTCAAAATTTTCTATAGAATTACAATTTTGACAAAAATTTTCTGTAAAAATAAAATTTTGACAAAATTTTCTATAGAAATAAAATTTTGACAAAACTTTCTATAGAAATAAAACTTTGAGAAAATGTTCGATAAAAATAAAATAGAAAATCTTGTCAAAATATAAATTTGACCAAATTTTCTACAGACATAATATTTTGACTAAATTTTCTATAGAAATAAAATTTTAACAAAATTTCTATAGAAATAAAATTTTTACAAAATTTCTATAAAAATAAAATCTTGACAAAATTTTCTACAGAAATAAAATTTTGACAAAATAGAAATAATGTGTTGACAAAATTTTAAAGAAATTAAGTTTTGACAAATTTTTCTGTAAAAATAAAATTTTAACAAAATTTCCTACAGAAATAAAATTTTTACAAAATTTCCTATAGAAATAAAATGTTGTTTCCTATAGAAATAAAATGTTCGTTCGAACTCTTTACTATGCGTAAAATATAGCAGAACTGCAGAACGATGATTTTGAAAACTGGGTGATGCAGGTATAAATTTTTTTGTCCCAGTCTCTCTTCCCACAGAGTCTGCCTTTAGTTTGTGTTGACATTCTATTTTATTAATCAGTAGAAATATCTGCTCAATCTATTCACAGTCAGAAAGTTGCGGTATAGTATCTTTTTTGTCTGTATCGCTCAACTTTAAATCACTTTTTTAATTTCTTTTAAAAAAAGGTTTCCATTTGGGAACAGTCAGTCAATGCCTTTATCTCTTATGGTGTAATGAAAAGTTTCCTTTGGCAAAACTTCTGCAATAAGCCTTGACCACAAAATAGCACTCGATGTTTCTTTATACTGCTGCTGCTGCTGCTGGTCAAATTAATTTCCATTTTCCTCATTTCCCATATAGACGTAGTACGATAAGTGAATCGGACTTTACTAACCACTTTCCACAAGTTTGCCCCCCTTTACCACAGATAATCTTTCTTCTCTCTCTTTGAAAAAAAAGGATTTCACTTCAAAACTTGGACATTATGAATTGTTCTTCCATGACACTTTGGCCCTATTCTCTTTCCCATCTTTTCCCTCTTCTTCTCATTCTGCATATTCACCTTGGTGCTTGAGATCCCATTTTTCTTGCACTTCATCTTAAAAAGTTATGCACCATCAACTTTTCAATAATTTTTAAACCACAAAAACCACCATCATCAGCCAGCAATAAGCCACGAGAAATTGATGGTTGGAAAAAGACTGAAGTAGACAGAGGAGGTGGTGAGAGAAAGAAAAAAAAAACTTAAAGGAGTAACTCAAATTAATCATTAACTTATGCTAATGATAAGGCACTCTTTTGCACTTTTGCCAAAGCCGTATGGATTGGGTACCAACGATCGGGCAGACACACTGGCCGAAAAACCGAATATTCGACAAAACTTTCTGGTATTTTCCCAAACAAAAGTTGCCAAAGAGAAAAGAAAAGCATCTCAAACTCTTGGAATTTATGAGTTATGGATTTCCGGTTCTAATGCCACAACATCAACAATAAAGGAAAATTAATACAACAACAACAACAAAATATACAATAACAACAACACTTAGTTCTATATCATCCTGGAAACTTATAAGAAAATCCCATTGCATCATATTCTCTTATAGCAAGAAGGCGATATTGGCTAAATAAAGAATTGATTCTATGGCCACTTAGGCCATGGCCCCTACTTAAGTATTTCACTTATAAGGGGTTAGCAGCCCCCAATAAACCGGCATTCCTTCTTCCTTTATAAATAAATAAATAAATACCTATAACAGCAATGGCAACGCTTAAGGATAACGCAAAAGGATTCTTTCCTTTTGTTCTTCTCAAAGACTTGCCATAAATATTTCTATTGAAGAGGATTTTGTAGCAAAGGTTACATACGTGTGCTCAGATCTAGGTTGGCTATTCCCTACAGAGTTGACTGTGGATGATAATACCCAAAGCATGGTCTCAGGTTACTAAAGTGTTCCTCGAGCTATTGGTTTAGTTGTGAAACACATCAAATAACTGAAAACGGAAACAATGTATGGGATTTGTGGGTTTCATTTCATGGAATAGAAGATGATACATAAATAAATAAAATAAATAACGATAGCTTTCACTAAATATGAAATGGTGGAAGTGATTTGATCATGAAATTTGACGTATAACCGTAGGATATGGCGTTAAAAATGCGTACCTTCAGTTACTATAGTGGTACGAAATAGTACAAACCTTTTTATACCCTCCACCAAAGGATGGGGGTATATTAACTTTGTCATTCCGTTTGTAACACATCGAAATATTGCTCTAAGACCCCATAAAGTATATATATTCTGGGTCGTGGTGAAATTCTGAGTCGATCTGAGCATGTCCGTCCGTCCGTCCGTCTGTTGAAATCACGCTAACTTCCGAACGAAACAAGCTATTGACTTGAAACTTGGCACAAGTAGTTGTTATTGATGTAGGTCGGATGGTATTGCAAATGGGCCATATCGGTCCACTTTTACGTATAGCCCCCATATAAACGGACCCCCAAATTTGGCTTGCGATTGCTCTAAGAGAAGCAAATTTCCCCCGATCCGGCTGAAATTTGGTACATGGTGTTAGTATATGGTCTCTAACAACCATGCAAAAATTGGTCCATAATTATATATAGCCCCCATATAAACGGACCCCCAAATTTGGCTTGCGATTACTCTAAGAGAAGCAAATTTCATCAGATTCGGCTGAAATTTGGTACATGGTGTTAGTATATGGTCTCTAACAACCATGCAAAAATTGGTCCATAATTATATATAGCCCCCATATAAACGGACCCCCAAATTTGGCTTGCGATTGCTCTAAAAGAAGCAAATTTCATCCGATCCGGCTGAAATTTGGTACATAGTGTTAGTATATGGTCTCTAACAGCCATGCAAAAATTGGTATACATCGGTCTATAATTATATATAGCCCCCATATAAACCGATCCCCAGATTTTCCTTGCGGAACCTAAAACAGAAGCAAATTTCATCCGATACGGCTGAAATTTGGTACATGGTGTTAGTATATGGTCTCTAACAACCATGCAAAAATTTGTCCATATCGGTCCATAATTATATATAGCCCCCATATAAACCGATCTCCAGATTTGAACTCCGGAGCCTCTTAGAGGAGCAAAATTCATCCGATCCGGTTTAAATTTGGTACGTGGTGTTTGTATATGGTCTCTAACAACCATGCAAAAATTGGTCTACATCGGTCTATAATTATATATAGCCCCCATATAAACCGATCCCCAGATTTTCCTTGCGGAACCTAAAACAGAAGCAAATTTCATCCGATACGGCTGAAATTTGGTACATGGTATTAGTATATGGTCTCTAACAACCATGCAAAAATTGGTCCATATCGGTCCATAATTATATATAGCCCCCATATAAACCGATCTCCAGATTTGAACTCCGGAGCCTCTTAGAGGAGCAAAATTCATCCGATCCGGTTTAAATTTGGTACGTGGTGTTTCTATATGGTCTCTAACAACCATGCAAAAATTGGTCCGTATCGGTCCATAATTATATATAGCCACCATATAAACCGATTCCCAGATTTTGTTTGCGGATCCTCTAAGAGAAGCAAATTTCATCCGATCCGGCTGAAATTTGGTACATGGTATTAGTATATGGTCTCTAACTACCATGCAAAAATTGGTCCATATCGGTCCATAATTATATATAGCCCCCATATAAACCGATCTCCAGATTTGAACTCCGGAGCCTCTTAGAGGAGCAAAATTCATCCGATCCGGTTTAAATTTGGTACGTGGTGTTTGTATATGGTCTCTAACAACCATGCAAAAATTGGTCCATATCGGTCCATAATTACATAGCCATATATAATTATATATAGCCATATAAACCGATTCCCAGATTTTGTTTGCGGATCCTCTAAGAGAAGCAAATTTCATCCGATCCGGCTGAAATTTGGTACATGGTATTAGTATATAGTCTTTAAGAACCATTCAAAAATTGGTCCATATCAGTCCATAATTATATATAACCCCTATATAAACCGATCCCAGATTTGAACTCCGGAGCCACTTGGACGAGCAAAATTCATCCGATCCGGTGGAAATTTGCAACGTGGTGTTAATATATGGCCGCTAATAATCATGCCAAAATTGGTCCATATCGGTCTATAGATATATATAGCCGATCCCCAATCACACAAAAATTGGTCCATATCGGTTCACAATCATGCTTGCCACTCGAGCAAAAATAATCTAGCAAAATTTTATTTCTATAGAAAATTTTGTCAAAATTTTATTTCTATAGAAAATTTTGGCAAAATTTTATTTCTATAGAAAATGTTGGAAAAATTTTAATTCTATAGATAATGTTGTCAAAATTTTAAATCTTTTGAAAATTTTGTCAAAATTTTATTTCTATAGAAAATTTTGTTAAAATCGTATTTCTATAGAAAATTTTGTCCAAATTTTACTTCTATAGAAAATGTTGTCAAAATTTTATTTCTATAAAAACTTTTTTCAAACTTAATTATATACGTATTTAATGGGCCATTTTAAGTTTAATATATTACGTAAGCTTCGGCCTGGCCGAACTTACGGCCGTATATACTTGTTTAATTTAACCGACGCTTTCATGTGCCATTTAGTTCTTTCACGGCATATCAAGCTGACGATTTCATGATCCATTTAGTGCTTTCACGGCATAAATAAGTCTTGCATAGGCATCACTAGACGTTGCTTAAACTTGTATTTGTAATTACTGCTGTGGTACGAAAAACCATTAAATAGTACCAGCATATATTTAACCGACGCTTTATGCCCCCATTTACCGCATTTACTTTTAAGTATTAAAATGTACCACTTATTATGGTACCAAATGGTACCATAATATATTGACCCTCGAATTTAGCCCTTTTATGACATACCCATATACACCAACAACGTGGCAAGAACAAAGGTGCTAGTCATACCTAACAAAAATGGCTGACCTGTAATTAATGTAGTGGAAAATAAACCATTAAATAGTAGCAAAATTTATTTAAACGACGCTTGTATTCTCCATTTAGCGCTTTTACGATTTTACCTTAGACTTACATATACACCAAAGTATTTTCCGTAATTTTTAGAAACGTTTACTTTTAGGTAACAAAATCGAACAAAACCATTACAATAATTGGTACCAAATGGTACCATGATATATTGGACACATTTAGCCTTTTCATGGTATGCCCATATAAACCATCAACATGGCAGGAAAAAACGTGGCAGTGGACTGAATAATCTAAGGACAATGGCCTGAATAATCTAAGCGGGTCTGAAAATAAATCGGGCTGCCACTTTAAGCTAACTATTTAAGATGGTAGTCATAACGTAGAAGAAATGTATATGCGGGCCACCATTCCTATGTCGAAAGCAAAATCGCAGCAAAGAAGATATATTATATAGTACCAAAAGTTATTTAGCTAACACTTTTATGCCCCATATAGCGCTTTCACGATATACCTGAGTCTTATATATACACCATATAAGATTACCTAATTTTAAAAAAATTTGAATTCTGGATTGAACTTTAAAATTATACAAAAAGTACCAAGTTGAACCTTTCATGACATATCACGACATACATCAAAAACGAGGTGAGACCAAAATAATAATCATAGATTAGAAGGCATGTTGTTATATGTCGCCCATCATTCCCACATCACACCCGAGTACTAACGATGTACTAAGTAGTACCAAGATTTTTTTAGTCGACACTTTTATGTCCAATTTATAGCTTGCTCGACATACACAGTCTCACACAAGTTTACATACGATTAAATAATTTATATTTTCATTAAATAATCAAATTTTAAAAAATATGCATATATATCCTTTCGTTTTAATAAATTAATTTGAAAATCAAAGTAATTGTTAATTTTCAAGAAGATTTTTTTGGTATGGGTTATAAACAACAACAAGAAATATGTTTAGTTAAGAGGTACAAAACTCAGGGGTATGTAAACTTATGTGAGACTGTGTACCTAAGATTTACATATACACCATAAGATATTGCGTTGGGTTTGGTAGTTACTATAGTGTACATATAGTTACCATAGTGGCACGAAAAAGTACTGAATAGTACCAAAGTAGTGCTTTTATGTTTTAACAAAATTTAAATTGTAATTTTTGGGTAGTTATGTGTATTGTTCTTTAATAAAGTGATACAAAATGTACTAAATGGTACCAAGGTTTTATTGGGCCCTCAAATTTAGCCCTCCAATATATTTTAAAAAACGTGAAAATTTTGAAAATTGAAATTTAAAATGATACAAAAAGTACCAACTTATTTTTATGTTTCCAAATGTTTGACCAGTAGATGGGCTAAATCGATCCATTTTAATGCCCACCACCATAAAAATTTATTTCAAATCTATTTCGAACCATCGATTTTATTTGGTTTTTAAGACCATGCAGCTATATACATATGTCAAATATTGGCAGTCAAAAATTTGTCAAATTTTTTTTTCTATAGAAAATTTTGTCAACATTTAATTTCTACAGAAAATTTTGTTAAAATTTTATTTCTATAGAAAAATTTGGCAAAATTTTATTTCTATAGAAAATTTTGTTAAAATTTTATTTCTATAGAAAATTTTGTCAAAATTTTATTTCTATAGAAAACTTTGTCAAAATTTTATTTCCATAGAAAATGTTTGTTAAAATATTATTTCTATAGAAAATTTTGGCAAAATTTTATTTCTATAGAAAACTTTGTCAAAATTGTATTTCTATAGAAAATTTTGTCAAAATTGCATTTCTATAGAAAATTTTGTCAAAATTTTATTTCTATGGAAAACTTTGCCAAAATTTTACTCCTATAGAAAATTTTGTCAAAATTTTATTTCTATATAAAATTTTGTCAAAATTTTATTTCTATAGAAAACTTTGTCAAAATTTTATTTGTATAGCAAATTTTGTCAAAATATTATTTCTATAGAAAACTTTATCAAAATTTTATTTCTATAGAAAACTTTATCAAAATTTTATTTCTATCGAAAATTTTGTCAAAATTTTATTTCTAAGAAAATTTTGTCAAAATTTGATTTCTATAGAAAATTTTGTCAAAATTTTATTTCTATAGAAAATTTTGACAAACTTTGATTTCTATATAAAATTTTGACAAAATTTGATTTCTAAGCAAACATCCAGAAGGAGACGAGATAGACACATGGTGTCTTTGGCAATAATGCTCAGGGTGGGTCCCTGAGTCGATATAACCGTCTGTCCGTCTGTCTGTGAACACATTTTTGTGATCAAAGTCTAGGTCGCAATCGCCTTCAAATTTGGCACATGATCCTAATTTGGATCTGAATAGAACCCCATTGATTTTGGAAGACATCGGTTCAGATTTAGATATAGCTCCCATATATATCTTTCGCCCGATATGCACTAATATGGACGCAGCAGCCAGAGTTTTATACCGATTTGCTTGGAATTTTGCACAAACATAACTCTTAGTCGTATAGCCAAGTGTGCAAAATTTTATTGAAATCGGTTCAGATTTAGATATAGCTCCCATATATAGCTTTCTCCCGATATGGACTAATATGGTTCTAATAGCCAGAGTTTTGCCCCAATTTGGTTGAAATTTTTCACAGGGAGTAGATTTAGCATTGTAGCTATGCGTGCCAAATTTGATTGAAATCGGTTCAGATTTATATATAGCTCCCATACATATGTTTTTCTGATTTCGACAAAAATGGTAAAAATACTAGCATTTTCCTTGTAAAATCGCCACTGCTTAGTCGAAAAGTTGTAAAAATGACTCTAGTTTTCCTAAACTTCTAATGCATATATATCGAGCGATAAATCATTAATAAACTTTTGCGAAGTTTCCTTCAAATTGCTTAAGATTTAAATGTTTTCCCATATTTTTTTATTAACATCCCAGCAAAAAAAAGCGTCGCAAAAAAAGTAATGAAAATGTCCTTTTTGGATCCGAAAGTGGTGCAAAATTCATGCAGAAGCGATGAATTTAACATGGACTTGTCATAGGTCGGAAGTCCTCCATTTCAACAGCCGGTGCACTGAATTTGCATCACTTCTTTAGGTGTGATCCGAATTCAATGTTTTGGGTGTAAATTAAAAAATTCTGTGATATTTTGTCAAATAAATAATTTATATAAATTGTTATAATTTTTAATGGATTCTAACGCTTGCCTGAAACATTTGGCCTCAAACATTTTCAAAAATTCACAATTTTTCAGATTGGATTTAGCATTTTTTCGACGAAATTTAAACAATTTGTACCATTTTATGAATTCTTAAACTGTTTTTAACCAATTTGAAACAAAAAAAGTTAAAATTACCCATCAAAAATATGAAAAAAGCAAGATATAAAAAATTGAATGAAACGAACTTCCTGTGTAGTTAAAATAAAGAACATCATTGGAAGTGCTTTTAAAGTTGTGCCTTTGGAAGAACTTCAAAAATTTTTTGGTGGGATTGTGTTCCACCCTAATGCATTAGCCGACTTTAATTTTGAGTCTATAGATTTTGTAGAAGTCTGTTAAATTCTGTCCAGATCGAGTGATATTTAAATGTATGTATTTGGGACAAACCTTTATATATAGCCCCCCAACACACTTGACGGATGTGATATGGTATCGAAAATTTAGATCTACAAAGTGGTGCATGGTATAATATAGTCGGCCCCGCCCGACTTTAGACTTTCCTTACTTGTTTTTTTTTCTATAAACATTCTTATAAACGTGTTTCAGCTCTGCCTTAGACATCACAGATCATCCAGGCTAATAAAAGTTCCATATCAAGCCAATCATATCAGTTATTGGCTAAAGCAAATACCCCAATGTTATTGTTATTATTTTAGCGTATCGGTATTTTGCTATCACATTCCTTTTGGCCCCGTTGCGGTGTATTGCTTTTAAATTGGCCACTTGTTTTAATATCATCGGATGAACTTCTTTGGATTCTCTTAAAAGAAGTAGAGCATTTTCTTCTTGGCTCTCGAGAACGCATTGTAATAACAATTTCCGAAAGGTCATGCATGATGTGCCACACTTCCACTTACTTGGTTATCCCAAAGCAGTTATAGTAGCTAACATCCTTATAGCCTTTAGCTTGGATTTCTTCCATTTCGAAGACAAGGCATCAAACGTGCAGAGAACTTAGGAGTTTGGGCCTCTTATGAAATATTTAATATTTGTTTACTTTAACAGCACATTATTGTTAGCATAACACTCAACGAGCTCATGCTTCTCTCACAAGAGGAATATTCCTTATGTTACATTATGCTGCAAGCTCGTCTTCCTGACTGAGGCACGGTTAGCTCTTAACCTCTCCCAGGATAAACATAGACACATTATTATTATTATTATTATTTTATAACGTGTCCTCATACAAAATGATTTTAGTTTGGTGGTTACTTTGTTACTTTACAGCGTTTGCTGTACCTTTAGCAAAAAAAAAAAAAACTATATTGCAAATAGCCTCGAGCACAGGGTGAACGAAAGAAACTTTGTGTAAGGAAGTTAAATATATCTGAAGTGTCCAAGATAAGGAAAATTAGATTGTTGATCAAATCTTATACAAAAAATTAATTTTGACAAAATATTAAAAACAAAAATGTTTACAAATTTGTATATACACACAAAAAATATTTGATTTATTTATATATTAGTTTATAAATAATTTATAATTATAATAAATTATATAAATAAATAGAGATAAAGTATAAGGTACTAACTAACATCTAAGGTTTTCGACCTAAATAATTTATTTATTTTATTTCTTTTTTATTACAATTTATTATACCCACCACCATAGAATGGTGACGGGGGTATAATAAGTTTGTCATTCCGTTTGTAACACATCGAAATATCGATTTCCGACTATATAAAGTATATATATTCTTGATCAGGGAGAAATTCTAAGACGATATAACGATGTCCGTCTGTCCGTCTGTCTGTCTGTCTGTCTGTTGTAATCACGCTAAAGTCTTCAATAATGAAGCAATCGTGCTGAAATTTTGCACAAACTCGTCTTTTGTCTGCAGGCAGGTCAAGTTCGACGATAGGCTATATCGGTCAAGGTTTTGATATAGTCCCCATATAAACCGACCTCCCGATTTGGGGTCTTGGGCTTATAGAAATCGTAGTTTTTAACCAATTTGCCTGAAATTTGAAATCTAGAGGTATTTTATGACCATAAAGAGGTGTGCCAAAAATGGTGAGTATCGGTCCATGTTTTGGTATAGACCCCCTGTAGACCGATCTCCCGATTTTACTTCTAGGGCGTATAGAAACCGCAGTTTTTATTCAATTTACCTGAAATTGGAAATCTAGAGGTATTGTAGAATCACAAATACGTGTGCCAAAAATTGTGAGTACCGGTCCATATTTTGGTATAGCCCGCATATAGACCGATCTCCCGATTTTACTTCTTGGGCTTATAGAAACCGCAGTTTTTATTCAATTTACCTGAAATTGGAAATCTAGAGGTATTGTAGGACCACAAATACGTGTGCCAAAAAGTATCGGTCCATGTTTCGGTATGGTCCCCCCCATATAAAACGACCTCCCGATTTGGGGTCTTGGGCTTATAATCGTAGTTTTTATCCAATTTGCCTGAAATTTGAAATATAGAGGTATTTTATGACCATAAAGAGGTGTGCCGAAACTGGTGAGTATCGGTCCATATTTTTGTATAGCCCCCATATAGACCGATTTCCCGATTTTACTTCTTGGGCTTCTAGAATCCGAAGTTTTTATCCTATTTGCCTGAAATTGGAAATCTAGAGGTATTTTCGGGTCATAAAGTGGTGTGCCGAAAACGGTGAGTATCGGTGCATATTTTAGTATAGCCCCCATAAGAACGATTTCCCGATTTAACTCCTTGGGCTTCTAGAAACCGTAGTTTTTTATCTGATTTGCCTGAAATTGTAAATATTCTGGTATTTTATCGGATTAAGTTTCCATTTTGTAATGCCTCCATATAGACCGACTTCACTTTTTGAGGGTGTAGAAGGCGCACTGATCATGAAAATTGCTTGAAACTCAATGTAAAATTTCCAGATTTTACTTCTACAGATTTAAGATTTCAAATCAAGACATTATTTTATAATGTTCTTACACACTTACAAGAAATGTTAATAATTCCTCTAAAACTCAAACAAAAATGGTTCTTATAAATCCAGATTCTGATATAGTCCTCATAGGTGAAATCTTTAAATTTATCTTCGGGAAGTGTCCTCAAGTCCTCAAGCCCTCCTGAAATTTCAAAGGAAACCCTAATATTTGGTTTATGGTGGTGGGTATTTAAGATTCGGCCCGGCCGAACTTAGTGCTGTATATATTTGTTTTTTATTTATTTATTTATTTTATTTATTTTTTTATTATTATTTATTTTTTACTAGCGTAACCCGGCCCGCTTCGCTGCGCCTTCCGAAGTGTATTTGTAGGAACATTTTGCGTTAACTTAGTCAACCATATCCATCGTGCTGAAAACAAATTCGAAAAGATTTGAATTCTTTCAAACAAGTCGGACTACTTGCTTTTTCATTTATAGGTACAAATACGGCGGATATGCATATGTAAAACGGTTCGTTTTAAAAAATGTCGGGGAGAGGGTGTACCCTTTCCTCCAAATTGTTTAAATAATGTTCTGTATTCAAGTAGTTGGTCAATCTTCTATATTTCTTGTGAATTTTAAGTGTGGTTTGTCAAGGAAAGGTATCCTTCTCCTCAACATATCTGAATATTAAGCACTATATTATAATAACATACAAAGTATTACTGTTTCCCATCCAATAAATCGGAAAAAGCAAAAGTAGTAAAAAATTTTACCACATTAACATTTACTAAAATTATGCACCCTCTACGTTGGCTGCCAATTTCATGTAAATTTAAGTTCTTTACTAAAAAGAAGTCTGGCAGAAGTCTGTGCAAAAATCATACAATTCTGTACCGAGTTCCCATTTACGGACAACCCTCTAATTTCAATTTAAGAAAAAATAACGGACAAAATAGAATACTCTCCCCACCTTCGCTCCACTCCGACCTGATATCGGACTAACACGTACCCTATATTAATTTCACAACTACTCAATGGTCCCTATAAATTCTATAGAAGAAAATCGACTAAGTTTATTTCAATTTTCCCCTTCTCCAACCAGATATCGAAAAATCATATACTAATTTAAAAATCATGTATAAATTTAATCACCTCGTCCCACGTTCCCTGTAAATTTCAAGTAGATCGGAGATGTTTAAATTTTGCTCTATTGTTTTAAAGGGACGTCACTTTCCCCGATACAATATCGACAAACACCGTGGTGAATAGCACCCCTAACCTTCCCTGAAAATTCTTGAAACTTTCCTTCAAGTGTGGGGCAAGGAAGGTTGCCTCTTCGTTTATAACTATCCCCCACTTCCTTTGTAAATTTCAAGAAAACTTAAGAATTTTTTTGCAGTTTTAGAGGAGGACCTCCTCCCCGACCAAATATCGAAAAGTGATGTAGCGTATCTTTTGTAAACGTCCCAGAAAATGTCAAGCAAATTATAAGCCTAAAGGGGCGGCCTCTCTTCCGTCCAAATATCACAAAATCAGGTATCAACTATTAATAATCGTAAACTCTCAAGTAAACTCTCGTAAATTTCAAGTAACTCGGTAAAGTTAAATTGTTTCTCTGTATGTACTTAAGAGAAGCGGATGTCTCCCTATGCCCTTTTATTTTTATTAAAAAATCAGGAACCTGATATAAATTTCATAACCTCACCTATTTTTTCCGTAAAATTTCAGTCGGGGGAGTTTAGTTTTGTTTTCACTGCACTTTAAAAATAAAGTCGGTCAAAGGGGTGGTATCCCTCCCCTACCAAATATCGCAAAATAATGTAGCGGATTTTTGTCTAGATGCAAACCCCAACATTCAATGAAAATTTCAAGCAAATCGCATAATTTTGTTCCAAGTTTCAAAAAGTAGGGCAAGGGGGAGGTCCCCTCCCCATCCACATATGAAATCATCGGGTACCCCATATTTATTCCATAACCTCACCGCATGTTCTCTGTAAATCTCAGATAATTTAGAGAATTTTAGTTTTTTCACTGTACTTAAAAAAAAAGTCGAACAAAGGGGAGGTTCCCCTCCGCCACCAAATATCGAAATATAAAGTAGCGGGTCTTTGTCTAGATACCAAATCCAACCTTCAATGAAAATTTCAAGCAAATCGGTCAACTTTGGTCCAATTTTCAAAAAGTCCGACAAAGGGGAGGTCCCCCTCCGCGACCAGGTGTCAAAAAATGAGGTACCCTATTTTCACCACATGAACGACCCCTACGATCTCTGAAAGTTTCAAGTAAATCGGTTCAGCCGTTTCGGAGCCAACTCGGAACATACAAACAAACAAACAAACAAACAAACAAATAAACAAACATAGATTGAATTTTATATATATATATAGATTACAAATGTTGAGAAAATTTGAATCTAATTTTCTTTAGAAAAAATCCTGATCGATAATAAAATAAGGTTCATATATTAATCCTGGCCTCTTCATTGCCTACAACCTTAATCCATTTTAATAGGGTCTACATGGATTTAAAGCATACAGGCCATAGTTGCCCAAGAAAAGTTTCACTTTTAGAATCAACAAAAGATTAAGGTGGGGAAAATTAGTTTTTCTTTCCTTTCCTCATTTTTTTTCTTTTTTGCTCGCAAACTTATATTGACTTTGATGCTGTTACTCAGTCAAAGGTTTTTCTTTACTTTTACCACTTTCACCGCTATCGCTTCCATTACCAACTTTGGCTTATGTCCACATTTTCTAGGAAATTCTGGTTTGAGGCATTTCAGCGAAATGGCAAGCAAGCTATCGGGCAACACAAAAAGGAATTGCGATACAAACATTAAGACAAACTTCTTGGGGCTTCCACGTCTTTGGCTTTCACTGTTTTTTTTTTCGTTTAGAGTTTGATTACCATTAGTTGGCCCGATAAATTTGGTCACCTTAAAAAAGAGAAGATAAAATATAAAGTTTGTACGTTTTTGTTTCTATATTTTGTTTCTTGCGCATTTTTTTATTGTACACGGTAAAAAATATGTTTTTGGATTCAGTCACTAAATTAATTAAAATATTTTATATAAATTTTGTTTTGTAAAAAAAAACAATTCTGATGTTGAGTTTTATTCTGATTAAAGAATTAATAAAACTTGATTTAGTTTGTTTCCTATTCGATATTTTTCAGTTTTTTTTTGGCAAAATAAATAATTTTATTTAGAATTAATAAAATACATATTTTTTTTTTTTTGTTTAATATTTTCTCAAATTTGATAAAGGTTTTTATTGAAATATATGGGTGACATTTTTTTATTTTATTCTTTGGTGAGCGAGTTAAATTAAGTGCTTCATTATATTCATAACTCATTGTATTTATGTTGGTTTCAAAGGGGGTGAGGCTCATTTTTCACCAGTTTACAAGACTAAATTAAATAAAAAAAATTATTATAACAAATATTTTTATTTATTTCAGAAGAAATAAAATAAATTTTCAAAATTGTATATCTGTGAAAAGTTTCTCAATAATTATAATTCGATGGGAAATTTATCAATTTTATTTCTAAATAAAAAATGTTCCATACTTTATTTTTATAAATTAAAAATGTTGTCAAATTTTTATTTCTGTGTTTAGTTTTATAGAAAATTTTCTCAACATGATTTTAATTTATAAATGACAGAAATAGGCTTAAATGTTTAATGAAATAGGCTTAGATGTTTAATGTAGATTTTTTTATAGAAAATTTTCTCAACATTTTTAATTCTATAGAAATTTTGTTAAAATTTTATTGCTATATAAACTGTTGTCAAAATTTTATTTTTGTAGAAATAAATCATTTTTATCAAAATTGCTATTATTACCCAGCCAAAAGTGCGTCGCCAAAAAAGTAGTGGCGCAGAAGCTTGTCATAGGACGGATGTCCACCATTTCAACAGCCGTTACACTGAATATGCATCACTTCTTTAGATGTGATCCGAATTCAGTGTTTTGTATGTGAATTAAAAAATGTTGTGGTATTTTGACAAATAATTAATTTTTAGAATTTTTAATGTAATGTAATGCTTGTCTGAAACCCTTAACCTCAAATCTTTTCAAAATTTCGCAATTTTTCTAGAATGAATTTTTTCGACAAAATTTAAATAATTTACACCATTGTTAAAATTGCCCTTTAAAAGTATGAAAAAAGCGAGTTTAAAAAAATAATTAAAAAAAAACTTCCTGAGTAGTTAAAATAAAGAACATCTCTGGAAGGACATTTTTGGAAGTGCTTTTATAGTTGTGCCTTTAGAGGTACTTCCAAATTTTTTTTATCTGGGTAATATGACAAATATATTTATTATATTTTACTGTTACAAATATTTTTAGGGTTTACGAAAACTATTTTAGTTAATCTATAGCAACCACCAAAATTTCAAAACATTATCTTACTTTTCTGAGTGTAGAGTGCACCGTAACTAATGTCTTTATATTAGACAGAAAAAAATTTCACTAAAATTTTTTCAATTAATATCTTAATTGATTTTTAAAAAATATTCAATTAAAAATTTAATTGATTCAACAAATTTTTTAATTGAAACAAAAATTAATCAATAAAATTAATAGTATCAATTAAATTTTTAATTGGATCAATTAACCCCCCGATGAGTGACAGTTCTGAACTTCACGGCCGTGTGAAAAGGTCCCTACGGACCTTTTTTGTAAATCATGTTTTTTCATATAATTTTTTTTGATTTTTTGTTTTTATTGTTTATAACTAAATTCTACATACAAAACTAATTTTTTCAATTTTTTATTTTTTTTTTTTTTGCTTGAATTTTCTTAAGACTATTATAAAACAAGTATATACGGCCGTAAGTTCGGCCAGGCCGAAGCTTATGTACCCTCCATCATGGATTGCGTAGAAACTTCATCTAAACTCTGCCATCCACAATCGAATTACTTAAGTTGCGGTAACGCTTTCCGATGGCAAGGTATCTTAAAACCTCCTAACACCATCTTCTAAATTGTATGTAAGTCCATACGTGGTATATATTAAATCAAAAAAGATCGATCGAAGATCGACGTATATAATTCAGTTTGACAAAGTAGACATAAAATTTTGACAAAATTTTCTACAGAAATAAAATTTAACAAAATTTTCTATAGAAATAAAATTTTCACAAAAATGTTGACAACATTTTCTATAGAAAGAAAATTTTGACAAAAAATTTCTACAGAAATAAAATTTTAACAAAATTTTCTATAGAAATAAACTTTTGACAAAATTTTCTATAGAAATAAAATCTTGGTAGATTATTTTTGGCTCGAGTGGCAACCATGATTATGAACCGAATAAAATTTGAACAAAATTTTCTATAGAAATAAAATTTTGACAAAATTTTCTATAGGAAGAAAATTTTGACAATGATGAAAATTTTGTTATGAACCGAATAAAATTTTAACAAAATTTTCTCTAGAAATAAAATTTTGACAAAATTTTCTATAGAAATAAAATTTTGGTAGATTATTTTTGCCTCTAGTGGCAACCATGATTATGAACCGATATGGACCAATTTTTGTGTGATTGGACCAATTTTGGTATGGTTGTTAGAGACCATATACTAACACCACGTGCCTAATTTGAACCGGATTGGATGAAATTTGCTTCTCTTGGAGACTTCGCAAGCCAAATATGGGGATCGGTTTATATGGGGGCTATATATAATTAAGAACCGATGTGGACCAATTTTTGCATGGTTGTTAGAGACCATATACCAACACCATGTACCAAATTTCAGCCGGATTGGATGAAATAAGCTTTTCTTAGAGGCTCCACAAGCCAAATATGGGGATCGGTTTATATGGGGGCTATATATAATTATGAACCGATGTGGACCAATTTTTGCATGGTTGTTAGAGACCATATACCAATATCATGTACCTAATTTCAGGCGGATCGGATGAAATTTGCTTCTCTTTGAGGCTCCGCAACCCAAATCTGGGGATCGGTTTATATGGGTGCCATATATAATTATGGACCGATGTGGACTAATTTTTGCATGGTTGTTAGAGACCATATACCAACACCATGTACCAAATTTCAGCCGGATTGGATGAAACATGCTTTTCTTAGAGGCTCCACAAGCCAAATCTGGGGATCGGTTTATATAGGGGCTATATATAATTATGGACCGATGTGAACCAATTTTTGCATGGTTGTTAGAGTCCATATACCAACACCATGTATCAAATTTCAGCTGGATCGGATGAAATTTGCTTCTCTTTTAGGCTCCGCAAGCCAAATCTGGGGATCGGTTTATATGGGGGCTATATATAATTATGGACCGATGGGGACCAATTTTTGCATGGTTGTTAGAGACCATATACCAACACCACATACCAAATTTCAGCCGCATCGGATGAAATATGCTTCTGTTAGAGGCTCCAAAATCCAAATCTGAGGGTCCCTTTATATGGGGGCTATACGTAAAAGTGGACCGATATGGCCCATTTTCAATTCCATCCGACCTACATCGATAACAAGTACTTGTGCCAAGTTTCAAGTCGATAGCTTGTTTCGTTCGGAAGTTAGAGTGATTTCAACAGACGGACGGACGGACGGACATGCTTAGATCGACTCAGAATTTCACCACGACCCAGAATATATATACTTTATGGGGTCTTAGAGCAATATTTCGATGTGTTACAAACGGAATGACAAAGTTAATATACCCCCATCCTATGATGGAGGGTATAAAAAATTTAAAATTATTGTTGTTGAGCGTGTACTTCTTGTCCCCTGCCCTGTGCGCAAGTGTTGCAGCGATGTAAAAGTGTACCATGTTCTCCGCAAACAGCGTTGCCGCAGTATGCCCGCGTTTTCCGCTGCTGCCCGTACTCAGAACGGCAAAACCTACTTGACGGTCTACTTGACCTAGCCGCACACGACGGTACATTGCCTTCCATAGGTCTTGGTAATACCTGAAATGAAAAGAAAAATGAAAAACAAATAAATATATATTCTATTCTTGAATTTGAAGATGTTTTTCTTACCCTGACATCGAATGCTTCCATCGCATTGCGTATCCTTGGATATGAGATTATATGGTTGTTCAGGGCACGTTCTTCGATATTTGGTGTGGCCAATTATTTCGTTAGCAGTAACAAGAACGACCGCCGTCTGTCACTCCTTTTTATACCCACCACCATAGGATGGGGGGTATATTAACTTTGTCATTCCGTTTGTAACACATCGAAATATTGGTCTAAGACCCCATAAAGTATATATATTCTGGGTCGTGGTGAAATTCTGAGTCGATCTGAGCATGTCCGTCCGTCCGTCCGTCCGTCCGTCTGTTGAAATCACGCTAACTTCCGAACGAAACAAGCTATCGACTTGAAACTTGGCACAAGTAGTTGTTATTGATGTAGGTCGGATGGTATTGCAAATGGGCCATATCGGTCCACTTTTACGTATAGCCCCCATATAAACGGACCCCAAAATTTGGCTTGCGAGGCCTCTAAGAGAAGCAAATTTCATCCGATCCGGCTGAAATTTGGTACATGGTGTTAGTATATGGTCTCTAACAACCATGCAAAAATTGGTCCACATCGGTCCATAATTATATATAGCCCCCATATAAACCGATCCCCCGATTTGGCTTGCGAGGCCCCTAAGAGAAGCAAATTTCATCCGATCCGGCTGAAATTTGGTACATGGTGTCAGTATATGGTCTCTAACAACCATGCAAAAATTGGTCCACATCGGTCCATAATTATATATAGCCCCCATATAAACCGATCCCCCGATTTGGCTTGCGAGGCCTCTAATAGAAGCAAATTTCATCCGATCCGGCTGAAATTTGGTACATGGTGTTAGTATATGGTCTCGAACAACCATGCAAAAATTGGTCCATATCGGTCCATAATTATATATAGCCCCCATATAAACCGATCCCCCGATTTGGCTTGCGAGGCCTCTAAGAGAAGCAAATTTCATCCGATATGGCTGAAATTTGGTACATGGTGTTAGTATATAGTCTCAAACAACCATGCAAAAATTTGTCCACATCGGTGCATAATTATATATAGCCCCCATATAAACCGATCCCCCGATTTGGCTTGCGAGGCCTCTAAGAGAAGCAAATTTCATCCGATATGGCTGAAATTTGGTACGTTATGTTAGTATATGGTCTCTAAAAACCATGCAAAAATTGGTCCACATCGGCTCATAATTATATATAGCCCCCATATAAACCGATCACCAGATTTGACCTCCGGAACCTCTTGGAAGACCAAAATTCATCTGATTCAGTTGAAATTTGGTACGTGGTGTTAATATATGGCCTCAAACTCCCATGCAAAAATTGGTCGATATCGGTCCATAATTATATATAGGCCCCATATAAACCGATCCCCAGATTTGACCTCCAGAGCCCCTTGGAAGAGCAAAATACTTCCCATTCGGTTGAAATTTGGTACGTGATGTTAGTATATGGTAGCCAACAACCATGCAGGAATAAGAAGTTTTAAGATACCACAACCCAAGTAATTCGATTGTGGATGACAGTCTTTCGTAGAAGTTTCTACGCAATCCATGGTGGTGGGTACATATGATTCGGCCTGGCCGAACTTGCGGCTGTATATACTTGTTATAGGCTTCATTTCGTTGTAAATCGTAAAAGCAGCCAATGCAGCAACGTCCAGCATATTATAAAACATGGCCAACGGCCATCGTTGTGTTGCTCTTTTGCTGCTGTAAGTGCCTAGCATTTGATCCATGGTAACAACGCCGCATTTGTTGGCGTTGTAATCTAATATGGCATAGGGCTTCCGCTTCTCGGTTTGCTCGTCAACGAGGCAGGTGTAGTGCATTGTGGAGAGCACGTTGACCACTTCATTTTTTTTCGGCACGTATGAGCATAAAGACATATCCCCCTCGTTGAACCCAAATAATGTACTATTGATGGTGCGCTTCGGGTTCTTCTTGAACTCCTGTGGAATAAATCTTTTGTTGTAGTGCACTGTACCAACATATGCGGTTTTCCTCCTCAACAAAATACGCGCCAATTCAAGAGTGGTAAAGAAATTATCCGCGTATATAGTACGACCAGCATCTAAATATTTTTCCACAAGATCCAGCACTACGTTCTACCCTTGGTTTATCTCCCGTTGTTGGTTTGGCAGTTTTCCAGAATATATCATCCCTTCACCATACTTTCAAACCATACTTAGCTGACTTTGACGGAATATCTTGTGTGAAGGGGGTGCGGCCTCTGTAAGGGGACAACTGCTCATCAACTGTTAGTGTTTCATGAGGAGTGTAAGCTGCTGCCAAGTTATGTTGCAACATTTTCCAAATGTCGTCAATAGCCGCAGTTTTGCTGTTGATGAGTCGCTGTTGTCGAGTGTTTCCATTGTCGAATCGAATAAATTGCTTTATACACATGAAGCGATCGTACGACAACGCAGCATTGTATATTGGGCAACGCGTCGCGTCCCATAATTCCATAGCTGGTTCATTGTTTGATCTTGTGAGTCCTGCATACAAAAGAATAGCTACAAAGGCGTCAAACTCTTTCACTGTCACTGGCTTCCACTCCTTTTTCTTCGTGGGTTTCGCCAAATTCCATGCAGCTGTAACCTCCCTGCCTTTAGGATTTGTTTTACGCAGCACTAAGTGTATTATTTCCTCTGTCATGATTGAACGCATTTGTGTTCAGAACAAGTAAATTATGTGTTGAAACAATAAAAAAAAATTATGATGATGCCCAAAAACATGCATTTATTAGTGAAATTCAGTACAAGGTCCATACGGACCTATTTACACGTCCGCGTACACAGAAAAAATATCACCAAAATATTTCCAATTAAAAAGTTAATTGAAGTTGAAAATGTTTTCAATTAATAAAATAATTTATACAATTAACTTTTTAATCATGATAGAAACATTAAGTTAATTAAGCCAATGATTGAAAATTTTAAAATTTTTAATTAAAAAATTAATTGATACAATTAACTTTTTAATCAAATTCGGAAGACTAATTCAGTTAGAAAAAGTGCTGATTTTTTTTTAATTTTTAATTAAAAATGTATTTCAAACAATCATTTGTTAATCCAAATAAAAACTCTAAGTCAATTCAGAAAGTAATTAAAAATAGTTACCTTTTTTAATTAATAAATTAATTGAGTTTTGCAATCAACATCAATTAAATTTTTAATTAAATCAATTAAAAAATTAATTGAAATTTGCTGAAAAAATCAATTAATTTTTTAATCAAGAATTTTTTCTATGCCCAATTAAAACTGTGATTGATACTATCATTTTCGTGATTGAAGACATTTCAATTAAAAAATTAATTGGATCAATTAATTTGGTGATTGAATCAGAAAAAAAATTTTTTGTGTGTACTATTCTCAATAACACCTAAAGTAATGATTCGATCGGCTTGATTTTTTTCCAAAAGATGCGCAACAAAATACTCTTGGAATACAGAGTAATTTTGGGGGTGGGTTGTAGTGGCCGAAGTAGGAGTAATTTCAGTTTGAAAAGGCAAAAAGGTCCCTAGGGACCTTCTCACTTATCGGAGGGTTAATGTTTTAATTGATACTATCATTTCGGTGATTGAAGACATTTCAATTAAAAAATTAATTGGATCAATTAGTTTAGTGATTGAATCAGAAAAATTTTATGCGTGTAGATAAGTCGCATTTTTGGCTCGAAATCAATATTCAAAATTCTTAACGCAATGTAAAAGCCTTAAGATTCAAGTAAGCTTTATTTTTTAGTGTAGGATTGAAACTATGATTCCGTAGCTACAATTGTAAGCTTCGATATTCTTCAAATGATCGCCACTTTTTGTTTGTTAATATTTTTGTTTTTTCTTCTTCAAATTCTTACAAGATTTTTGCAATGAGACCAAACTATAGAATTGTTTTGTGACTGAAGCAAGGACCTTATTTGGGAGATTAAAAGTTTGACAAAACGAAACTCTTGTAAATATTTTTTTTCTCCCCTTTTCAAAGGACACAAGAAACAAAAAATTTCTTGCGATGGCATTAAGTGAGTTTCATCTTTGAAGTGCCAAAGAGGACGGGGGAGGGAGAGAGAAATTTTCTAGTTTTCCAACCATTGGCAAAGAAACAAAAATTGTGTTATTTTTTCTCTTTAGATTTTCTGATGATTTGGCTGCTACACTTCAACAATGTGAAGTGGTTTGGAAGTTAATCTTGAAAATTTTCAATGCTACTTAAAAAAACCCCAAAGAAAAACAAATTAAAAAGTTGTGTAAAAAATGGGGGGAGGGGTGTTATAATTTCATAAAATCTCAAAGAAAACTACCGGTTGTTGTTTTTTTTTTTCTTTTTTGTTGGTGTCACAGACAGCAATCACATGAAGTTTAATTTGCAAGGAAAGGAAAATGGTCTATGCGGGTTATAGTGTTAATGCTACTATGCGTGTAACAATTACCATAATGTCTAGATAGTCTAGGGGTATACGAACTTCCCTACGAGTATGAAATAATTACGAAAGAACCAGAAGCAAAAAACAAGTATATACGGCCGTAAGTTCGGCCAGGCCGAAGCTTATGTACCCTCCATCATGGATTGCGTAGAAACTTCTTCTAAACACTGCCATCCACAATCGAATTACTTAAGTTGCGGTAACGCTTGCCGATGGCAAGGTATCTTAAAACCTCCTAACACCATCTTCTAAATTGTATGTAAGTCCATACATGGTATATATTTAATCAAAAAAGATCGATCCAATACGTATATAATTCAGTTTGACAAAGTAGACATAAAATTTTGACAAAATTTTCTACAGAAATAAAATTTTAACAAAATTTTCTATAGAAATAAAATGTTCACAAAATTTCTATAGAAATAAAAATTTTGACAAAATTTTCTATAGAAAGAAAATTTTGACAAAAATTTCTACAGAAATAAAATTTTAACAAAATTTTCTATAGAAATAAACTTTTGACAAAATTTTCTATAGAAATAAAATCTTGGTAGATTATTTTTGGCTCGAGTGGCAACCATGATTATGAACCGAATAAAATTTGAACAAAATTTTCTATAGAAATAAAATTTTGACAAAATTTTCTATAGAAATAAAATTTTGACAATGATGAAAATTTTATTATGAACCGAATAAAATTTTAACAAAATTTTCTCTAGAAATAAAATTTTGACAAAATTTTCTATAGAAATAAAATTTTGACAAAATTTTCTATAGAAATAAAATTTTGATAAAATTATCTATAGAAATAAAATTTTGGTAGATTATTTTTGGCTCTAGTGGCAACCATGATTATGAACCGATATGGACCAATTTTTGTGTGATTGGACCAATTTTGGTCCAACCATATACTAACACCACGTTCCTAATTTGAACCGGATCGGATGAATTTTGCTCCTCCAAGAGGCTCCGGAGGTCAAATCTGGAGAATGTTTTATATGGGGGCTATATATAATTATGGACCGATATGGACCAATTCTGGCACGGTTGTTAAAGATCATATACTAACACCATGTTCCAAATTACAACCGGATTGGATGAAATTTGCTTCTCTTGGAGACTTCGCAAGCCAAATCTGGGGATCGGTTTATATGGGGGCTATATATAATTATGAACCGATGTTGACCAATTTTTGCATGGTTGTTAGATACCATATACCAATATCATGTATCAAATTTCAGGCGGATCGGATGAAATTTGCTTCTCTTTGAGGCTCCGCAACCCAAATCTGGGGATCGGTTTATATGGGCGCTATATATAATTATGGACCGATGTGGACCAATTTTTGCACGGTTGTTAGAGACCATATTCCAATACCATGTACCAAATTTCAGCCGGATCGGATGAAATTTGCTTCTCTTTTAGGCTCCGCAAGCCAAATCTGGGGATCGTTTTATATGGGGGCTATATATAATTATGGACCGATGTGGACCAATTTTTGCATGGTTATTAGAGACCATACACCAACACCATGTACCAAATTTCAGCCGGATCGGATGAAATATGCTTCAGTTAGAGGCTCCACAAGCCAAATCTGAGGGAAGTTAGCGTGATTTCAACAGACGGACGGACGGACGGACATGCTTTGATCGACTCAGAATTTCACCACGACCCAGAATATATATATACTTTATGGGGTCTTAGAGCAATATTTCGATGTGTTACAAACGGAATGACAAAGTTAATATACCCCCATCCTATGATGGAGGGTATAAAAACAACACACAATGCTGATATGTAAATATCAACAATACGAACATTTGCAGTTTTAATTAAATGGATAAGTGTATGGTGGCCGATGTTATTAAACATACACATAAACAAACACACACGTATGTTTAGGTATGTTGGAGCAGAGCCATGACTCTGCGGGAGAGAGAGAGAAGTTTATTGAAGCATCTATAAACCTCTCTCTCTTTCCTTGATACTCTCGCTCTCTGCATATATGTGTGTGCTTGCCTGAGTAAACTCTTTAGAAAATGTTATAATTATAATAACATTGAGTGCACTTGAGGGCCAGAGTTGCCAAAAGCAGAGATTTACTTTTGCTTGTTTGCTTTTGTTCACACTGTACACTTGAACTGTAAAGCATTTGCCAGAATTTCTAGAAGGAGAGTAAAGCTTTTTCCACAACTGGGTAAGTGGTGACTCAGATGCATAGTAATTTAATGTTACTATAGTTAACCGCCCCGCACACACCGCCCCCAAATAAGATTGTCGATTATATTCTTCTAAGTAGGCATGAAGTTAATTTCTTTTGCTTGTTGAGTGGATGTGTAAATATTTAACAACTTCTATTTTTCCTGGAATGTAGTGTGCGAACTAAATGACCTCGTTTAAATGCTTTTCAATAATGGCCAGGAGAGGGCAAGTTAAATGAGCGAAAATAATTATAAAGAAATTTTATACATATTTATAATTTTACTTCTTTATAAAGGGGGGTGCATTTTATAATTCATTATTAAATGGAAAGTTATAATTATCATAAACAGAAATGGTATTTAGTTTGTGAAAAAAAAATATTAAGGATTTAGAGGAATCACAAAAATATTACAAAAATTTAATCCAGAAACAAAACGGTAGATCATTGTTTTACTTTAGGACGGGGCAAAGAGAAAACCCTGATCCGACATTGCACAACCTACGGAATTGCCATAACGAATATTTTAAGATTTTTTATAGCCAAAGAAAAACGAAAGCCGCTTATGAAATCGTGAACGCCCGTAGATGAAACCACGTAAACGTTTCCGTTTTATTTTGTTACCGTCCGTTCACGATTTTGTCTATAAGTGTAGATGATGACACAATAGAGCAAATGGTGATTATTTCCTATTTGATATATCTGAGCCTTTCATGCTCACTTTCTTGAGTGCATGATTAACATACCCGTCTTTCACTTAAAGGGTCCTGGATTCAACTCTAAAACATGTAAGAAAAGTCTAAAGTCGGGCGGGGCAGACTATATTATACCCTGCACCACTTTGTAGATCTAAATTTTTGATACCATATCACATCCGTCAAATGTGTTGGGGGCTATATATAAAGGTTTGTCTCAAATACATACATTTAAATATCACTCGATCTGGACAGAATTTGATAGACTTCTACAAAATCTATAGACTCAAAATTTAAGTCGGCTAATGCACTAGGGTGGAACACAATGTTAGTAAAAAAATATGGGAAACATTTAAATCTGAAGCAATTTTAAGGAAACTTCGCAAAAGTTTATTTATGATTTATCGCTCGATATATATGTATTAGAAGTTTAGGAAAATTAGAGTCATTTTTACAACTTTTCGACTAAGCAGTGGCGATTTTACAAGGAAAATGTTAGTATTTTGACCATTTTTGTCGAAATCAGAAAAACATATATATGGGAGCTATATCTAAATCTGAACCGATTTCAACCAAATTTGGCACGCATAGCTACAATGCTAATTCTACTCCCTGTGCAAAATTTCAACTAAATCGGAGTTAAAAATTGGCCTCTGTGGCCATATGAGTGTAAATCGGGCAAAAGCTATATATGGGAGATATATCTAAATCTGAACCTATTTCAACCAAATTTGACACGCATAGCAACAATACTAATTCTTCTCCCTGTGCAAAATGTCAACTAAATCGGAGCAAACAATTGGCCTCTGTGGTCATATGAGTGTAAATCGGCCGAAAGCTATATATTGGAGCTATATCTAAATCTGAACCGATTTCTTCCAAAATCAATAGGGATCTATTCTGAGCCAAAACACATACATGTGCCAAATTTGAAGTCGATTGGACTAAAATTGCGACCTTGACTTTGATTACAAAACTGTGTTCACGGACAGACGGACATGGCTATATCGACTCAGGAACCCACCCTGAGCATTTTTGCCAAAGACACAATGTGTCTATCTCGTCTCCTTCTTGGTGTTGCAAACATATGCACTAACTTAAAATACCCTGTTCCACAGAGTGGCGCAGGGTATAATAATGGATAACTCTAAAATAGAGCTGGAAGTTATTATGTTTTAGTTAAAATTTCTCCAATAAGAGAAAGTTTCCTTGACTTTAATAAATTTTTCTTAGATAAATAAAGTAAGCAACAAGTGTATACAGCCGGCCGGGAATCTTAAATACAAACCACCATGAATAAAATATAATAGTTTCCTCTGAAAGCCTCTCATCACTTGAAAATATTTAGAATTTAATGTGGATTTTATGAAACGTACTTCCTCAAAAAGATCAGTACAAATGATTCGCTTCCCCATGTTAATTTAGAGTTTTAATTTTTTTTTTTTTTTTTGAAAGTTATGGAGTCATATGGAGACTAGATAAGATTCTGGATTTATAAGAACCCTAGTGTAAGCGAGCAAGAAAATGATGAAATAATGCATTGATTTAAAATCGATTCGAATGAGCAGTAGACATAAAATCTGGAAATTTTACTTTTAGTTTCAAGCAATTTGGTTGATCAAAGAACCCTCAAAAATTGAAATCGGTAGACAAGCCTTTAAAGGCTTAGTATACCTCTAGATATCTAATTTCAGGCAAATCGGATAAAAATCGGTCTATATGGGCGATATAACGAAACAAAGGCCAATACACCTAATATTCATCACCCCTATTTGTTGTCCTAAAATATCTCTAGAGTTCCAATTTCCGTAAATGACGAAATGACGCATTGATTTGAAATCTTAAATCTGTAGATTTTACCGCCATTATTAAAATGATTGCGAGGAGTAAAATCTGGAAATTTTACTTTCAGTTGCAAACAGTTTAACAGGGTAAATCGGATAAAAACTACGGTTTCTAGAAGCCCAAGGAGTTAAATCGGGAGATCGGTTTATGGACCAACGCTCACCATTTTCCAATTTCAGACAAATTGGGTAAAAACTACGAATTCTAGAAGCCCAAGAAGTAAAATCGGGAGAGGGGTCTATATGGGGCCTGTACCAAAACAGGGACCGATACACCCCATTATCGCCACACCTATTTGTTGTCATAAAATACCTCTAGATTTCAAATTTCAGGCGAATCCGATAGTAAATACAGTTTCTAGAAGCCCAAGAAATAATCGGGAGATCGGTCTGTACAGGGCTATACTGAAACATGGACCAATACGGTCCAGGTCCCAAAATATCTCTAGATTCCCAAATTCAGGCAAATTGGATAGTAAATACAGTTATTAGAAACTCAAGAAGTAAAATTGGGGGCTATACAAAAATATGGACCGATACACCCCATTTTCGACACACCAATTTCTGGTGCTAAAATATCTCTAGATTTCCAATTTCCGGCTAATTGGATAAAAACTAAGGTTTTCATAAGCCCAAGACCGTAAATCGGGAGGTCGGTTAATATGGGGACTATATCAAAATCTGCACCTATATAGCTAATCTTCGAACTTGACCTGCCTTCAAACAAAAAATGAATCTGTGCCAAATTTCAGGACGATAACGCCACTATTGAAGGCTGTAGCTTGATTACAACAGATAGAAATTCTGAACTCATTTGTGCAAAACATTTCCCCTGTTTTAGTTCATCTAACTAAACCCTGCCAACATTTGTTGAATTTGGGGGCGCTTCTGAGAATCCCCAGTACGTCGAAAACAGTCGTATACGATATCCAAAACTTCTCGGAAAAGCGCCGTCACTATTGAGAAGTTGTACCACGCCAAGTTACTACAAAAAAACTATCGCATGAGTGCAATTATTAGGTGCCCTTCTGGATACATTTAGAAAGACGCCAATAAGAGCCCCTTCAAACAATCAGAGAAAGTGCATTTTAAGATAGTTGTAAAAAAATCATTGTGGTCAAGTAAAACACGACTGTTTAGATGATTATTAATTTTATTAGATATTTATAAATTCTCATAAATATAACATTTATACGACTATCACATCACATTTAACATATTTTTATGCTTTAATAAAATATTGAAGTTGAGTTTCAAGTTGCAAGTTACATGCTACATGTTGTAGCGTCTATCAGCCAGTGCTTTTATTCCCAATGGAGGCATCGTGTCTGGAAAAATATTTGAAAAACTATCACTTTATTCCATTTGGAAAGTCAAAAATTGTTCAGCAATATACCTTTCACAATATTAAGCGAAATAAATATGTTTTCAGCACTTCATTATCGTTTTTATTTAAATAAATTATAAGAAGCTAGTTGTGCTTGGTGTTTCACAAAATATAAAGTGGCTCCTGTAACAATAGTGATGGCAAAATACTTTCATGCGAATAGTGAAGGCAAAATACTATCACAGTTGGCGATTGTTGCAGTGTCACATACGAGTCTGTGGTAGCGATGAGGATGAAATGGAACTTTGAAATGCTGGCAGGGAAGTAAGCGAAAAAAATTAAAATCGACGAAACTCTATCAAAACATAATAATTTCGTGAACTAAAATGGAATTAAGTTGGCTTTAGTCAAATACGGGGTTCACTTTTTTTGAGTGTAGATGGTTCCTAGGCCTTTCGAAGACATTCCGTTCGGGCCAACAAAAAAAAACTTTAAGATTTGTTAACGTTGTGCAAAGTCAACAATTCCATGACAGCTTAAAATGTTAAAATTTCTTACTCAAGGTCTGGGGAAAGTAGTACTTTGTAAAGATTCCAAACAGTAAAATATGAATAAAACAAGACAACTTCATTAAAAAACTCATTCGTTAGCTCCCAATTTTGTTTAATTAAATTCACAGTAGAAGAAAACAATCAAAACATTTGAACTTGGCAACTCTTATATGATTACCAATAAAATATTTGCCTACTTGTAGACTGATTTTAAAAATAACCATATTACAGATGGTTTAAATACAACAATTCATTTAATGTCCACCCACACACACGCATACAACTATATACAACAACCACAATGAGTGTAATTTCATGTACCATAAAACCAACAATCATATGATTGTAGTAAAAACGATCTCTACGACATTCTTGGGAGTTATACCAATAATGAGATGGGAGGATATAAATGGGGAGCGTGTGTGTGTTTGAGAGCGTGTACTCCTCTTTATATTCTCAAATGTCTCTATTAATACTTTTATTTCCATTTGGCTGACATTGCTCTGACAAAATCAGCAACTATGTTTGTAATCTCATATATGTAAAGGAAAGCAAAACCAAAGAGTATACAAAAGTCATTGTTAATGTACCAATGTAATTGGTGTAAAATATGTCAGAGTGTATATTTTTGTTACTTATACAAAGAGAGGCTAAGTAGACGTATGTTTTGTCTTTTCTTCTTAAATGTCATAATAACAATTAAGAGTGTTTGCAAAACAAACGAAAGACGGAGAAAGTAGGATATGTCTGTGTGCAGGATTGTCTAGAAAGGATGTATGAAAATCGTTTGATTATGGTTTATGTGGTAGTATGACCCCAACCCAAATATACTTCATGGAGGAGTTAAATAAAGTCGATTAAATAAATTGAAGCCTTTATTCTCTTTAGAGGACATTTGTTTATGCGTACTTTGTGTGTCTACAATTATGTGACAGTTTAACATGGGTTAAGATAATAAGCAAATATTTGTAACTCGAGAAGGATCTTCTAAAAACATTAAAAATTAAAATAAAAAACAATGCTGTAAGAAAATTATTTAAAAAAATCTTAGCAATAAAATTTTTCAAAATTTGAAAATATTGAAAAAAAATCGAAATGTCAACTTTTTGATTTTGCTTATAATTCCTACTTTACCGCAGATTGATAAAAATAAGAGGCATCGAAATTTCCGACCATAACTATAAATCTAAAATAGTGTCAGGGCGTGTTCATTTCATGATCTTCATGGTCAATCTACAACACTTAATACATCATATTGAATATTGATTTAGTTTGGCTTATTTGTTCGTGAATTTTAATTATTATTTTAATTACTTTATAATTCCATACCCACTGATATATTTTCAATCTCTTTTTTTATTTTTCTCATGAAATTAAATAAAGTTTTTAATATTACTAATAACAAAAATAGAATACTATCACGTAGATAGAAACTTCTACGAAAGACTGTCATCCAGAATCGAATTAATTGGGTTGTGGTATCTTAAATCGTTTTCTAAATTGTGAGTTAGTCCATACGTGGTAAGTCTACAAATAATTACGAATCGATATGGACTTTTGCACGGTACGTAGGGAGCCAGAATTGAAATATGGGGGTCGCCTATATGATCGCCTATATGTATATAATTATGAACTTGTGCGATTGGGGATCGATTTATCTGAGGGCTATATATAACTATAGACCGATATGGACCTAGTTAGGCATGGTTGCTAACGGCCATATACTAGCACAATGTACCAAGAGGCTCCAAAACCAAATCTCGGGATCGGTTTATATGATTATGGACTGATATGGACAACTTTTGGCATGGTTGCTAAATATCATATACTACCACCACGTACCAAATTTCAACCAGATCGGATGAATTTGGCTTCTCCAAAAAGCACCGGAGGTCAAATCTGGGGATCGGTTTATATGGGGGCTATATATAATTATGAACTGATATGAACCAATTTCTGCATGGTTGTTGGATACCATATACTAACATCACGTACCAAATTTCAACCGAATCGGATGAATTTTGCTCTTCCAAAGGGCTCCGGAGGTCAAATCTGGTGATCGGTTTATATAATTATGGACCGATTTCGACCAATTTTTGCATGGGTGTTAGAGACCATATATTAACACCATGTTCCAAATTTCAACCGGATCGGATGAAATTTGCTTCTCTTAGAGGCTTCGCAAGCCAAATCTGGGGATCGGTTTATATGGGGGCTATATATAATTATGCATCGACGTGGACCAATTTTAGCATGGTTGTTAGAGACCATATACTAACAACATGTTCCAAATTTCAACCGGATCGAATGAAATTTGCTTCTCTTAGAGGCTCCGCAAGCCAAATCTGGGGATCGGTTTATAATGGGGCTTTATATAATTATGGACCGATATAGACCAATTGTATGTAAAAACAATTACATACAGACTAACTCAATAAACAATCTTTTCTGGCTAATTTCATTTTCCCTCACATCTTTCTCACTTCCACGAGGTTTTTTAGTTCTTAGCGCCTTTTTCTGTAATACAAACAATGTAGAAGAAATTATACGATTTTATAAATTAAAAAAAATTTTTTTTTTGGTTGCTACGTCCGCCATGCATGGCAAGGGTCGTGAGTTCGAGCCCTGCTTCGACCGATCTCCAAAAATTTTTTTCTTTTTGTTTTTTTATACCCTGCGTCACACTGTGGAACAGGGTATTATAAGTTAGTGCACATGTTTGCAACACCCAGAAGGAGACGAGATAGACACATGGTGTCTTTGGCAAAAATGCTCAGGGTGGGCTCCTGAGTCGATATAGCCATGTCCGTCTGTCCGTGAACACAAAGTCTAGGTCGCAGTTTTAGTCCAATCGACTTCAAATTTGGCACAAGTATGAGTTTTGGCTCAGAATAGAACCCTATTGATTTTGGAAGAAATCGGTCCAGATTTAGATATAGCTCCCATATATATATTTCGCCCGATATGGACTTATATGGCCCCAGAAGCCAGAGTTTTAACGTAAAATTTTGCACAAGAAGTACAATTAGTACTATAGTCTAGCGTGTCAAATTTTATTGAAATCGGTTTAGATTTAGATATAGCTCCCATATATATCTTTCACCCGATATGGACTAATACGGTCCCAGAAGCCAGAGTTTTACCCCAATTTGGTTTAAATTTTGCACTAGGAGTACAATTAGTAGTGTAGTCAAGTGTGCCAAATTTTATTGAAATCGGTTCAGATTTAGATATAGCTCCCATATATATCTTTCGCCCGATAAGGACTAATACGCTCCCAGAAGCCAGAGTTTTACCCCAATTTGGTTGAAATTTTGCACTAGGAGTACAATTAGTAATGTAGTCAAGTGTGCCAAATTTTATTGAAATCGGTTCAGATTTAAATATATCTCCCATATATATCGTTCGCCCGATTTACACTCATATGACCACAGTGGCCAATCTTTTACTCCGATTTAATTGAAATTTTGCACAGGGAGTAGAATTAGCATTGTAGCTATGTGTGCCAAATTTGGTTGAAATCGGTTCAGATTTAGATATAGCACCCATATGTAGTTCTCGCCTGATTTACACTCATATGACCACAGAAGCCAATTTTTTGCTCCGATTTAGTTGAAATTTTGCACAGGGAGTAGAATTAGCATTGTAGCTATGCGTGATAAATTTGGTTGAAATCGGTTCAGATTTAGATATATCTCCCATATATAGCTTTTGCCCGATTTAAACTCATATGACCACAGAGGCCAATTTTTAACTCCGATTTAGTTGAAATTTTGCACAGGGAGTAGAATTAGCATTGAAGCTATGCGTGCCAAATTTCGTTGAAATCGGTTCAGATTTAGATATAGCTCCCATATATATGTTTTTCTCATTTAGTGTATAATATAGTCGGCCCCGCCCGACTTTAGACTTTCCTTACTTGTTTATTTTTACAATACCAATAAAACACAAACACATGTAATTTCAAATGCGTTCTGCCATATATTTTTTCAAAACTTTACCACGTGGTCATTTGTTGTTACACACTTCATTTATATCAACCCTTTGCTATGATTTGTTGTTACGTTTAAAATATTTATGCACACATTTTGAATGCAAAAGACAGAATGTCGCCAATCATTTTTAAGCGAAAAACAAAAACCAAGCAAACTCATATTTTTTCTAATTTTTTTTTCCGCAAATATATAACAAAAACCGCATTTTCTATTTTAAGTTTATGAAAAAAAATCTCACTAATATTTTCATAAAAGTTTAAATTCTCCTCTCCCAACTGCCATTTAAATGAAATCACGAAACTCTTCACCTAAATACATGCAACTTTTGTTTTGGGAAAATTTTTTTATAAAACTCGACATTTGAGTTTAAACCAAACAGACCAACAACATCAACAAAGGCAACAACATCAACATCACATCAACATCACAACAGCACCTCTACCAGCAATTACTCGAAATATGCAGAGTTTTTCACTCTACTCACCTCCCCCCGTCCCAAAGCGCCAACATGAAACTGATGTTGCCGCCAGTGTGGTTGAGAAATGAGTGAGAAGAGAAATGAAAGAAAAACCCCAAAAAAAAAATTCGAAATAATTCACAAATAAAAATGCACTTTTCACTTTTGCAATTCAAACCTGAAGGTGGTTGCCTGCAGAGCAATGCATTGCGGTCTGGTTATGGTGTGGTAAGAGAGCCAGTAGCCAACCCAATAGGCTTAACTCCAAAATTCTCGAATATGCTGACAGAGAAAAAGACCACAGCATTTAAATTTAAATGTTACAAGGATTTAAGTGACCACAAAGTAAATTGTTGAAAATCAACTCGTAGAAGGAATCTCCATATAAATGTCCGAAATAAGAAGCAAATTGTTGTAGCCGGATTTTCCTGATGATGATACACAAAAAAAGCAAACATAATTGCAAAAAAAGAGAAAACTAAAACACAAATCCGGAAAAAAAATGAAAATTATTATAAACAAACGATGCTTAATAATTTGATGTGGTCAAGGTTTTGTGTTAAAAGGTTGTACAAAGAGCGATTATAGACTCTAATTAGAATTGTTCATAATTACGGACTTTGAAAGATAGCTAATTAGAGAATGGAATAGATGTGAAAACAAAGATGTATTCATTATAAAAGCATTACAAAAAATTGTACTCTTCTGTAGTAAAGGTGATATCATTTATGAGGGATCTGAATCAATCTCCAGGGAGAAATCCTAATACGATCTTACTATGCCCAGCTATTCGACTGCCTGTTGTAATCGCGCTGCAGTGCTCGAGCTAATGTGCTCGGATTCGTTCTTTATCGGTAAGCTACTAATTATGGCCTTCAAATGGCCGAAAAAGCCATGACACACTGCACAAAGCCGAAGCGCCGGAACGGTGCCAACCTTACTCTCCCAAATGCCCAGGGCGGAATAGATCAACGGATTGAGATCAAGGTTGCCATTTGAGCCAAAGATAATCTACCAAAATGTGGAGAAAATTTAAAAAAAAAAAAATTACCAAACAAAAAATCTTATTTTGTCAAAATTTTATTTCCATAGAAAATTTTCTCAAAATTTTATATCTATAGAAAATTTTGTCAAAATTTTATTTCTATAGAAAATGTTGTCAACATTTTATTTTTATAGAAAATTTTGTCAGAATTTTATTTTTATAGAAAATTTTCTCAAAATTTAATTTCTATAAAAAATTTTGTCAAAATTTTATTTCTATAGAAAATTTTGTAAAATATTTATTTCTATGGAAAATTTTGTCAAAATTTTCCATAAATAATTATAGATAATTTTGCCAAATTTTTATTTTCCTCAAAATTCTATTTCTATAGAATTTTTTTCTCAAAATTTTATTTTTACAGAAAATTTTGTCAAAATTCTACTTCTATAGGAAATTTTGTAAAAATTTTATTTCTATGGAAAATGTTTTCAAATTTTTATTTCTATAGTAGATTTTCTAAAAAATTCTCAAAATTTTATTTCAAAGTTTTTTTCTATGGAAAATGTTTTCAAATTTTTATTTCTATAGTGGATTTTCTAAAAAATTCTCAAAATTGTATTTCTATAGAAAATTTTGTTAAAATTCTATCTCTATAGAAAATTTTGTAAAAATTTTATTTCTATAGAAAATTTTGTCTTAATCTTATTTCTATAGAACATTTTGTCAAAATTTTATTTCTATACAAAATTTTGTTAAAATGCTATTTCAATAGAAAATTAAATTAAAAAAAATTTTTTTGTCAAAATTTTATTATTATTATTATTATTAGTTTATTTAAAATCATAATAAATTATGAAAATAAATACAAAAAAATGAAGGTACTAACAACTAAGGTTTTCGACCTAAGTCAAAATTTTATTGTTAGGGAAATTTTTATCAAAATTTTATTTCCATAAAAAATTTTGTCAAGATTTTATTTCTATTGAAAATGTAGTTAGAATGTTATTTCTATAGAAAATTTAGTCAAAATTTTATTGTTAGGGAAATTTTTATCAAAATTTAATTTCCATAAAAAAAATTGTCAAAATTTTATTTCTATAAAAAAAATTCTTCAAAATTTTATTTCTAAAGCAAATTTTATCAAAAATTTATTTCTATAGAAAATTTTTTCAAGATTTTATTTCTATAGAAAATTTTGTCAAAATTGTATTTCTATAGAAAATTTTCTCAAAATTCTATTTCTATAGAAAATTTTCTCAAAATTGTATTTCTATAGAAAATTTTCTCAAAATTCTATTTCTATAGAAAATTTTGTAAAAGTTTTTTTCTATAGAAAATGTTTCCAAGTTTTTATTTCTATAGTAGATTTTCTAAAAAATTCTCAAAATTTTACTTCTATAGAACATTTTGTCAAAATTTTCTCAAATTTTTATTTCTATAGAAATTTTTCTCAAAATTATATTTCTATAGAAAATTTTCTAAAAATTATATTCCGTTTTTTTGGAAAATGTTGCCAAAAATTTTTTTCTACAGAAAATGTTTTCAAATTTTTATTTCTGTAGTAAATTTTCTAAAAATTTTATTTCTATAGAAAATTTTGTGAAAATTTGTTCTTGGTTGATGTGCTGAATGCGATGGTTCTATATCCGGTTCGAATGTACATGTTCTACCGCCGAAATCGGCATTTATTTTAACCCCATGGCCGACGAACGGGAGTGTAACTCAGGCATCGGTGCCAGTGTTCTAGTTGCCGGCAAATAAATCCGATGCTCAATTCGGAGTGACTGCTGATCGTAGAAAACCAAATCGTTAAGTGGCCACTTTTGCGGGAAGCGAAACAACTCCTTGGCTCTTTCCAGTCTAACGTATTGTGTGCATCGGTGAGATCGAACATTTTTTGGTCCTTCAATGCTTAAATCTAAGCTAATTTTTCACGAACTCACGAATGCAATAGATCAAAAAGCTTGTAAACAATAAAATGAACCGTACACTTTGTTCTTATCTGTCAGATAAGCGGTTTAGAAATTATAGCAACCTGGAGATTCGCTGTACTTCTTTAAGCCCATTTGTAAGAATGTAAAAAAGGGAGCCACTGTGGTGCAATGGTTACAATGCCCTCCTTGCATACACAAGGTGGTGGGTTCGATTCCTGCTTCGATCGAACACCAAAAAGTTTTTCAGGGCTGGATTATCCCACCTCAGTAATGCTGGTGACATTTCTGAGGGTTTCAAAGCTTCTCTAAATGGTTTCACTGCAATGTGGAACGCCGTTCGGACTCGGCTATAAAATGGAGGTCCCTTGTCATTGAGCTTAACATGGAATCGGGCAGCACTCATAAGATAAGAGAGAAGTTCACCAATGTGGTATCACAATGGACTGAATAGTCTAAATGAGCCTGATACATCGGGCTGCCACCTAACCTAAGAACGTAAAAAAGGAATTTCATCTAAACCATTATTCTCAGCTTTAATTTCGAAAAATCCCCCAAATCCCCATCCACGAAAAAGCATCCCCATTTTCTAGGGAAAACCCCCAATACCAGCAACACGATTGCCACAGTTGGTAGAATTCTAACAAAAATTGTAGCTTTTTTATTGTTTAGTAAATTGGTAGAATTCTTGACACTTTTGTAGATTTTGCAAAGAATACGCTCCAACTAAGAGCTCCATTAATTTTTTACAGAAATAAAATTTCACAAAATTCTCTATAGAAATAAAATGTTTACAAAATTTTATATAGAAATAAAATTTTGACAAAATTTTTTACAGAAATAAAATCTTGACAAAATTTTCTAAAGAAATAAAATTTTGACAAAATTTTCTACAGAAATAAAATCGTGACAAAATTTTCTGTAGAAATAAAATTTTCACAAAATTTTCGATAGAAATAAAATTTTCACAAAATTTTCTATAGAAATAAAATTTTCACAAAATTTTCTATAGAAATAAATGTTCACAAAATGTTCTATAGGAATAAAATTTTCACAAAATTTTCTATAGAACCAAATTTTTTATAGAACCAAACTTTCTATCGAAACAAAATGTTGACAAAATTTTCTATAGAAATAAAATGCTGACAAAGTTTTCTATAAAAATAAAATGTTGACAAAATTTTCTATAGAAATAAAATTTTGACAACATTTTCTAAAGAAAAAAATTTTGACACAAAAAATTGTAGAAATGGAATTTTGACAAAATTTTCTATAGAAATCAAATGTTGACAAAACTGTCTACAGAAATAAAATGTTGACAAAATTTTCTATAGAAATAAAATGTTGACAAAATTTTCTATAGAAATAAAATATTGACAAAATTTTCTATAGAAATAAAATGTTGACAAAATGTTCTATAGAAATAAAATGTTGACAAAATTTTCTATAGAACTAAAATTTTGACAAATGTTTCTATAGAACTGAAATTTAGACAAAATTTTCTATAGAAATAAAATGTTGACAAAATTTTCTATAGAAATAACATTTTGAGAAAATTTTCTATAGAAATAATTTTGTGAAAAATTTTCTACAGAAATAAAATTTTAAGAAAATTTTCTATAAAAACAAAATTCTGAAAAAAATTTTCTAAAGAAAATATCTGCAGAAAATTTTGTTCAAATTTTATTTCTATAGAATATGTTGTCAAAAAGTTTATTTCCATAGATATACAATTTTGACAAAACTTTCTGTAGAAAAAAAATTTTGACGAAATTTTCTATAGAAATAAATGTTCACAAAATTTTCTATAGAAATAAATTTTTGACAAAGTTTTCTAAAGAACCAAATTTTTTATAGAACCAAATTTTCTATCGAAATAAAATGTTGACAAAATTTTCTATAGAAATAAAATTTTGACAAAATTTTCTAAAGAAATAATATTTTGACAAAAAAATTTTTATAGAAATAAAATTTTGACAAAATTTTCTAAAGAAATAAAATGTTGACAAAATTTTCTATAGAAATAAAATATTGACAAAATTTCCTATAGAAATAAAATGTTGACAAAATTTTCTATAGAACTACAATTTTGACAAAATTTTCTATAGAACTACAATTTTGACAAAATTTTCTATAGAACTACAATTTTGACAAAATTTTCTATAGAAATTAAATTTTGACAAAATTTTCTATAGAACTACAATTTTGACAAAATTTTCTATAGAAATAAAATATTGACAAAATTTTCTGTAGAAATAAAATATTGACAAAATTTTCTATAGAAATAAAATTTTGACAAAATTTAATTTTGACAAAATTTTCTATAGAAATAAAATGTTGACAAAATTATCTATAGAAATAAAATTTTGACAAACATTTCTATAGATCTAAAATTTTGACAAAATTTTCTACAGAAATAAAGTGTTGACAAAATTTTCTATAGAAATAAAATGTTGACAAAATTTTCTATAGAAATAAAATTTTGACAAAATTTTCTATAGAAATAAAATTTGGACAAAATTTTCTATAGAAATAAAAATTTGGCAAACTTTTCTACAGAAATAAAATGTTGACAAAATTTTCTATAGAAATAAAATTTTGACAAAATTTTCTATAGAAATAAAATTTTGACAAAATTTTCTATAGAACTAAAATGTTGATAAAATTTTCTATAGAAATAAAATGTTGACAAATTTTTCTATAGAAATAAAATGTTGACAAAATTTTCTATAGAACTAAAATTTAGACAAAATTTTCTACAGAAATAAAATGTTGACAAAATTTTCTATAGAAATAAAATTTTGACAAAATTTTCTACAGAAATAAAATGTTGACAAAATTTTCTACAGAAATAAAATTTTGACAAAATTTTCTATAGAAATAAAATGTTGACAAAATTTTCTATAGAAATAAAATTTTGAGAAAATTTTCTTTAGAAATAATTTTTTGAAAGATTTTCTATAGAAATAAAATTTTAAGAAAAAGTTCTATAAAAACAAAATTCTGAAAAAAAAATTGTATAGAAAATGTCTGTAGAAAATTTTGTTAAAATTTTATTTCTATAGAATATGTTGTCCAAATTTTATTTCTATAGATATCATTTTGACAAAATTTTCTATAGAAATAAAATTTTGGCAAATTTCCTATAGAAATGAAATATTGATAAAACTTTCTATAGAAATAAAATTTTGACAAAATTTTCAATAGAAGTAAAATTTTACCAAATTTTCTATAGCAATAACATTTTGACAAAATTTTCCAAATGAAATTTTAATAAAAATGTATATAGAAATAAAATTTTGAAAAATGTTCTATAGATATTGATAAAATTTTCTATAGAAATACAATTTTTACAAAATTTTCTGTAGAAATAAAATTTTGACAAAATTTTCTATAAAAAAAAATTTTTTGAGAAAATTTTCTATAGAAATAAAATTTTGAGAAAATTTTCTATAGAAATAAAATTTTGGGAAAATTTTCTATAGAAATAACATTTTGAGAAAATTTTCTATAGAAAAAAAAATTGGGAGAATTTTCTATAGAAATAAAATTTTGAGAAAATTTTTTATAGAAATTAAATTTTGAGAAAATTTTATATGGAAATAAAATTTTGATAAAAATTTCTATAGAAATAAAATGTTTGACTAAATTTTCTATAGAAATATTGGAATAAAATTCTAAAATAAAAACTAAAGCATTTAAATTTAGACCAAACAATCATCTTATCTCCATTACCCTATACTTAATCTCAAACGAAAAAGGATAACAAATTATCGATACAATCAGAAACGAACAAAAAGCAATCTTAAAATTAATCGAATTGTCAACTGTAAAAATCAACATCATTTTAGAAAAATCTTAAAAAAGCAAAAATCCCATCTCTACCCCCCAAAAAAATTCTAGGCAATTACCCCTATGTGTTTTTCTAGAATTTCATTTCTCTTGTTTATGATGACAATTGATTTGTTCCTTTTTTTTGTGGAAAAAAATACAACAACCTCTCAACAATATATTGTCCCATTTCTTTTGGGGTTTTTACCCCCTCTTCCCACAAAGAAAAAAAAAACACCAAAAGATAGAAATCAAAATCAAGGACTCAAGGCCTTATTCTAAGGGTATTTGAATAGCAGCTTTTTTTTTTGGTTTGTTGCAGTGATGTTATATTTCAAACCCAATGTCCACAAATCGTTCTAGAGTAGGTTATCAAAACAAAGACTTTTTCCATTTTTCTCATTTTTTACTTTCAAAAACAACGAAATGCCAGAATGCCAGAGTAGAAAAAACCGCCCAACAGCTATAAACATTGGCAAGCAGTAAAACTGAAATCCTGAAAATGAATTTAGTTTTGTTATGTGTGAACCTTCAACTCCGTGAAATTACCATTGGAATATGGTGGAGCCCCGAAAAAAAAAAACAAACAGTATCCCGTCTATCTTTGTGCCTTTCATTCATTCGTTTACTCTCCAAATCTGTGTAGGCGGCACATGTTTATGGGCCAAATAAATTCCGGGAAAAATAAATATTAACGTTAAATTCTCACAGGCTGATGTTGAATTTGCCACTGACATTGGTTAGTGGAACTTTGTTGGCTTTGTGGTAAATCAAGAAATGCACTTTGGGATGAGAATGACAAAATTGAGAATATCTGTTAGAAAAATTTCTTAATGGATAACATATTCATTACAAATCATCTGTTAAAGCTAGTTTAATACCCCGAACTATATTTACGTTAAAAATGACAACAGATTGAAAAAAAATATATGCCACGAAATGTATCACAGGTCAGTGCCAATTTTTATACCCTGGTCCACACTGTGGAACAGGGTATTATAAGTTAGTGCATATGTTTGCAACACCATGAAGGAGACTAGATAGACACATGGTGTCTTTGGCAAAAAAGCTCAGAGTGGGCTCCTGACTCGATATAGCTATGTCCGTCTGTCCGTCCGTCCGTCCGTCTGTCTGTCTGTGAACACATTTTTGTGATCAAAGTCTAGGTCGCAATTTAAGTCCAATCGCCTTCAAATTTGGCACATGTTTCTAATTTGGGTAATATGATCGTAAAAGCCAGAGTTTTGCCCCAATTTGGTTGAAATTTTGCACAGGGAGTAGATTTAGCATTGTAGCTATGCGCGCCAAATTTGGTTGAAATCGATTTAGATTTAGATATGGCTCCCATATATATCTTTCGCCCGATATGCACTTATATGGACCCAGAAGCCAGAGTTTTATGCCGATTAGCTTGAAATTTTGCACAAGGAGTACAATTGGTAGTATAGTCAAGTGTGCAAAATTTGATTGAAATCGGTTCAGATTTAGATATAGCTCCCATATATATCTTTCGACCGATATGCACTTATATGGCCCAAGAAGCCAGATTTTTGGCCGAATTTGGTTGAAATTTTGCACTAGGAGTACAATTAGTAGTATAGTCAAGTGTGCAAAATTTGATTGAAATCGGTTCAGATTTAGATATAGCTCCCATATATATCTTTCGCCCGATATGGAGTAATATGGTCGTAAAAGCCAGAGTTTTGGCCCAATTTGGTTGAAATTTTGCACAGGGAGTAGATTTAGCATTGTAGCTATGCGTGCCAAATTTGGTTGAAATCGATTTAGATTTAGATATAGCTCCCATATATATTTTTCGACCGATATGCACTTATATGGACCCAGAAGCCAGAGTTTTATGCCGATTAGCTTGAAATTTTGCACAAAGGGTACAACTGGTAGTATAGTCATGTGTGCCAAATTTTATTGAAATCGGTTCAGATTTAGATATAGCTTCCATATATATTTTTCGCCCGATATGGACTCATATGGCCCCAGAAGTCAGAGTTTTGGCCCAATTTGGTTGAAATTTTGCACTAGGAGTACAATTAGTAATATAGTCATGTGTGCCAAATTTGATTGAAATCGGTTCAGATTTAGATATAGCTCCCATATATATGTTTTTCTGATTTCGACAAAAATGGTCAAAATACCAACATTTTCCTTGTAAAATCGCCACTGCTTAGTAGAAAAGTTGTAAAAATGACTCTAATTTTCCTAAACTTCTAATACATATATATCGAGCGATAAATCATAAATAAAGTTTTGGGAAGTTTCCTTAAAATTGCTTCAGATTTAAATGTTTCCCATATTTGTTTACTGACATTGTGTTCCACCCTAGTGCATTAGCCGACTTAAATTTTTGTCTATAGATTTTGTAGAAGTCTATCTAATTCTGTCCAGATCGAGTGATATTTAAATGTATGTATTTGGGACAAACCTTTATATATAGTCCCCAACACATTTGACGGATGTAATATGGTATCGAAAATTTAGATCTACAAAGTGGTGCAGGGTATAATATAGTCGGCCCCTCCCGACTTTCCTTACTTGTTTAAAGTTTTATTTTATGCCACTTTTTACGACATTGTGCCAGGTTTTAATTAACCCTTAAATGCATACTGTATCTTTTAAGATACAACCAAAAAAAAAGTTTTTACGTCTTACAAGTTTGACCGAATTCTACGAAATCAAATTTGCTGCATTTAAAACATTATAACGCAATTTTAAAAATCTGTTTTTTTTCGCAAAATCTGTAGTGGATTTTTGGAGCAGCTACATGGGAGGGTGATAAGATAGCATAAGAAATCGTATCTTAAGGATATTTCTACAGGCAATGAAAACGTCTTTCTTTTCTAACGAGAGTTATCAGGTCAATCTGAAGCCGAGCAGCAAAAAAATACCCCAATTGGCAAATGAATAAGCAATTCTTCCATATGATGGGCAGTGACAAAATTTTCCATAGAAATTAAATTTTGAACAAATAAAATTTATAGAAATAAAATTTTGATCAAAAAATTCTAAAGAAATAAAATTTTGACAAAGTTTTTATTCAAACAAAATTTTCGACAGTAATAAAATTTTGACAAAATTTTCTATGGAAATAAAATATTGACAAAGTTATCAATAGAAATAAAATTTTGACAAAATTTTTTATAGAAATAAAATTTTGACAAAATTTTTTATAGAAATAAATTTTGAAAAAATTTTCTATAGAAATAATATTGTGACAAAGTTTGCTATAGAAACAAAAATTTGACAAAATTTTCTATAAAAATAAAATTTTGACAAAATTTTCTATGAAAACAAAATTTTGACAACATTTTCTATACATATAAAATTTTGACAAAATTTTCTATACAAATAAAATGTTGACAAAATTTTCTATGGAAACAAAATGTTGACAAAATTTTCTATAGAAATAAAATTTTTACACAATTTTCCATAGAAATAAAATGTTGACAAAATTTTCTATAAAAATAAAATGTTGACAAAATTTTCTATAGAAATAAAATATCCACATAATTTTCTATAGAAATAAAATCTTAACAAAAAAAATGTTGACAAAATTTTCTATAGAAATAAAATGTTGACAAAATTTTCTATAGAAGTAAAATCTTGACAAAATTTTCTATAGAAATAAAATTTTGACAAAATTTTCTACAGAATTAAAATCTTGACAAAATTTTCTATAGAAATAAAATTTTCACAAAATTTTCTGTAGAAATAAAATTTTGACAAAATTGTCTATAGAAATAAAATTTTGACAAAGTTTTCTATAGAAATAAAATTTTGACAAAATTTTCTATAGAAATTAAATTTTCACAAAATTTTCTATAGAAATAAATTTTCACAAAATTTTCTATTGAAATAAAATTTTGACAAAATTTTCTATAGAAATAAAATTTTTACAAAACTTTCTATAGAAAAAAAAATTTTTGTTGTTTTTGATTTCAGCTTAAAACCATGAATTGACTAAACTACAAGTGTAGCTTAACCAACAGAGGAAAAGAATGTTTGTTAAATGTATTTGGACAAAGCCCTATAGACTGCAAGATGGTTGGATGACAAAAATGCACTTCTACGAAGCTAAACTCCATCCCATTGTGCAAAATTTTGTCGAAATTTCCTCGTCGTTATTCTGTGACTCATTTGTGGTGGCATTTACATTTCGACGCTCTTTTTGGATAACGTTTTTTTTGCGGATTTTATTTTTGGTTCTACATTCATTCGCCTCAACTTATATTTCACCCAGAAAAAAAAAAATAAAATAATATTTCCCATTTTCGTTATTGCCAGTGGTAAATGGCTGTAAAATGCGGATGATTGTTGGTATATTTGGATTAATGCTTTATTTATTTTTTGCCTTAACGCCTAAATTTAAATAATTTGTTTTGTGACCGATTCGTTGTGCTGTACAAACACCTGAGGGTGATTACTGTGAAATGGTGTAATTTAATTGTATCGCATAGAGATGAGTATTTGTAAAGTTTTCAGCAGATAGCTTTCATAAACCACCAACACTGTGATGCTTATAGACATATGGATATAGCAATTGGAAGGAGAGTTGGTAGACTGCCTCGAAAAAAAAAATTAAAACATTTATAATTTAAATTATTCTCATTAAAAAGTTGGTTAGGAATAAATTATGCTAATGGATTTTCATGCTTTTGTTTTTTCTTTGTGTTTTAAAATAATCGACAAAAAAGTGCAAATATTGATTTAATTATATAGGAAAATTATTAATTTAATTCTAAATAATATTTCATTTACATTTTCAATTGAGTGGAATATTAATATGAAATTTAAAAATTAATAGACAAAAAAAGAAAACGTCAATTAATAAATACATATAAACACTATGATTATGTGGATTTAAATTAAATTTGTCAAAATGTAGGAAATTGCACACAGAGAATAAATTGGTTGAAAGTAAGTTAAATTAATAAATATTCCATATATAGATCGAAGTAAAAAAATGGAAGTCAGTTTCACGACTATCCTTAATTGCGCGTAGCCATTCTTTTTTAATATCTTCAATAGAAAATGGCTTTTCCCATGCGGTCACCTAGCTTGCACAACTCAAAAAACAGTGAACCCACCAGGAAGGACAATTTTGGTTAATTCTAGAAATTTTTGACTAAACTGTAAACTCTACAAATGCAGATGTCATGGCAATTTCACTAAAATAAATATTAAACATAATTACTTTTTTACAATTTTAAAGTTTGAACGAACAAATTAGAGTTCAAAATTGCAAAAATGTCATTAGTACCATACGAGGTTCATGATGAGCGCATTAGAGAATTATGGGTGACTGCAGCAGTTCGCCAGATATTTCTTTAACGTCACCTGGCAACCCGTCATTTCACTATCTCCCCATAATTCTTACCATTGGCCGACCCGCCGATTTCATAATCATTGAAAAAAAAAGGAAACTGGGACTACTTCAGAGAATACACCGATCACCGAGAGGGAGTTCCGGGGAATCATCTATGCAGCAGGCGCTCGCTCCATACCCACCGGTAGAATTGCCCAGGTGAGGCCCAACTTCCCAGCAGCAGCGGCGGATGCGTGATGAATCCCGTCGTGCTAACCCTGCTGATCCTAGAATCAGAGAACTGAATCTGGAGATTTGTAAGATAGTCACATGGTTAGATCATCTTAAGCAATGTAACCTAGGAACACAGAAACAAGTGTCAGTTGTAGTCAACAGTAAGAACCCGAACTCCGCTACAAGGGATGATGGGATTTCAGTTACTTTGAGCGGCGTCACGGTTACTGACCCAAAGAAATTCGACAGTTTCCAATGTCATCAACAGCGCTGGGCCCCGACGGAATTTCTATGCTAATGCTAAAGCATCTGGGAATACTGTCCTTGTCCTTGGAATCACTTCTAATACCCGATGTCTGGAAGATGGGTACGGTGATTCCACTCCTCAAGCCAGGCAAAGACTCAAGTAAAGGTGAATCGTTCAGACCGATATCCCTTCTCTCCCCAGAAGCCAAGACAGTTGAGGCACTACTCCTCCCCAGCCTTGTGGACAATTTTCGATCTGCCAACCTTGTTATTTCAATGCTAGAAATTTGAGGATATCTGTCACCAAATGCACAGCCGCGCCTTTCACTAAATGGACGGCGGAAGTACGCAGACAGTTAAATGTAAGAGTCTACGGCAAAATAATTCCGACTGTAAATAACACCAAGATTCTCGGGGTCACAGTTGACAGCCTTTTGAAGTTGTCTGCCCGTGCCACTGCCCATTTGTTATAAACTCCGCGATGGAAACAAGGTCTCAAATCGCTTGAAGGCAGCACTTGAGGTGCGGACAAAGAAACTTTGTTGACTACATATAAGGAAATTGGCCGGTCAGTGGGGAACTACACACAAAATTTTTTTTATTCAATCACGAAATTAATTGATTCAATTAATTTTTTAATTGAAATATCTTCAATCACAGAAATGATAGTACCAATTAAAAAATTATTTCTAGGTCAATTAAAAAATTAATTGATACTATTAATTTTTGTGATTGATTTTTGTTTCAATTAAAAAATTTGTTAAATCAATTAAAATTTTAATTGGAAAAATGTTCGTGAAAATTTTTTTTCTGTGAATGCAGCGCCCGTGTAGACACCTAAAATAAGCGACAGGTAGTGGGGTTACATATAGATCTGTCAGAATGCTGTCCTTAGAGCTGTGAAGGGTTTTCTCCGCAGTACACCCTTGGATCACTTTTATGCGGAAACCAAGATCATGCCAGTGCGTCGACACAACTTCATGTTGCCTAAGCAGTATATCATGGGTTGCTATCGCAGTAGCCATCCAAATCACCAACTTATTGATGCACAACCACCACCCAGGAATGTAAGAGTCGATCTTCATCTACAAGAGCGCTAGATTCAGTGTTACAAAAGAGAGCCTCTAGATCGGACAGCATATCAGACAGGTCTGAACAGGATTCGTGAGGACACTGTAGCCGAAGCGGTGAGAAGTTACAAGTTTAATCCTGTTCTTGGAGCTCACCCAGCGCCCATAGCAAGAGACCTCCCGTGGCAGAACAGGTTGGTTTTGGCCCAACTAAGATCGGGTAAGGGCAGCCGCCTCAATTCCTAACTATCGGTGTTTGATAGCAGCTGACATGTGTCTGAATGCCACATGGCACTCGTCACCTTTTCCCTTGCCCTATCAAACCTACTCGACTCACCACAAGGTCACATCCACGGTTGCCACTCGAGCCAAAAAAATCTACCAAAATTTGGAGCAAATCTTACCAAACAACAACAAAACAACCAAGCAGAATTTTATTGCCATAGAAAATTTTGTCAAAGTTTTATTTCTATAGAATTTTTTTTCACAATTTTATTTCTATAAATTTCCTTTTTTCAAAATTTTATTTATATAGAAAATTTTGTCATAATTTTATTTGTATAGAAAATTTTGTCAAAATTTTATTTCTATAGAAAATTTTGCAAAAATTTTATTTCTATAGAAAATTTTGCAAAAATTTTATTTCTATAGAAAATTTTGCAAAAATTTTATTTCTATAGAAAATGTTGTCACCATTTTATTTCCATAGATAGTTTTGTCAAAATTTTATTTCTATAGAAAATTGGTCAAAATTTTATTTCTATAGATAATTTTGTTAAAATGTTATTTCTATAGAAAATTTTATTTCTATTTTGTCAAAATTTTATTTCTATAGAAAATTTTTTCAAAATTGTATTTCTATAGAAAATTTTGTTAAAATTTTATTTCTATAGAAAATTTTATCAAAATTTTATTTCTATAGAAAATTTTGTCAAAATTTTATTTCTACAGAAAATTTTGTCAACATTTTATTTCTATAGAAAATTTTGTCAAAATTTTATTTCTATAGGAAACTCTGTCAATATTTCATTTATACAGAAAATTTTGTTAAAATTTTATTTCTATAGAAAATTGTGTCAAAATTTTATTTCAGTAGAAAATTTTGTTAAAACGTTATTTCTATAAAAAAATTTGTCAAAATTTTATTTCTAAAGAAAATTTTATTAAAATTTTATTTCCATAGAAAATTTTGTCAAAATTTCATTTCTAAAGAAGATTTTATTAAAATTTTATTTCTATAGAACATTTTGTCAAGATTTTATTTCTATAGAAAATTTTGTCAAAATTTTGTGTCTATAGAAAATTTTGTCAAAATTTTATTTCTATAGAAAATATTGTTAAAATTTTATTTCTATAGAAAATATTGTTAAAATTTTGATTTCTATAGAAAATTTTGTCAAATTTTTATTTCTAAAACAAATTTGTAAAATTTTTATCTCTATAGAAAATTGTGTCCAAATTTTATTTCTATAGAAAATTTTGTCTAAATTTTATTTCTATAGAAAATTTTGTCTAAATTTTATTTCTATAGAAAATTTTGTCAAAATTTTATTTCCATAGAAAATTTTGTCAAAATGTAACTGAATTGGTTTATTAATTTGATTAAAAATTTTGGTATTTTTCATTTTCAATAACCGGACAAAAACAAAAAACGAGCCAATTCTACGCCCTTACATGAAGTGGTGAACCTAAGTATTTCTCTAATCACCCTCGTACTTTTAAATTTATTTTTCTGACTTGGGATTTATTTGAATTCAATAACTTGGGATTTATTTGAATTCAAAAACTGATATCTATTGTATATATTTTAAAATTCTTAAAAATTTATAAAGAGCTTCAAATTCATGACATAGAAAGTATTTGGATATTCAAGCCAACCTAGGCCAAATTTGTATCATTGTTATTTGTACAAATTTCGAATTGTTTACACAATATCAAGTTGTTTTTTTGATATCTTTGTGTTGAAATATTGAAACAATTTGCATTTCATGAGATAGGCTTAAAAGCTTTACGCTTCGCCGTCATAAAGTTAGCTGGATAACTTAATCACATCAAATTCACTTTTAAATTTATTCAATTTGCTTTGCGTTCACTTCCTAGGAAATGCTAATTGTATCAGTTTTTTGATGACATTATGGTTGAATTTAAATTTCAGTCCTCCCTTTCAAAAAACGGGATGACACCAGGTGTTGGTTTAATGTGAAAACTTCAAATATGGGGAAGGACAGACAAAGCAAAATTTCTGTATCATTACCGTAGTAAAACGAGCAATCAAATAAAATCTTACCACTGATGCTACGAGCATCATTGTTTCTAAGATTGTAGGTATTGTATTGTTTCATTATTTGTTTAAAAAATAATTATTTATTCAAATGAATGGACGGATGGATAGATGAAAGAAATATAAAGAAAGTCTATCTGGCATCTTGGAATCGGAACAAATAAACAATATATCCTCCATAATTTATCAATAAACATTTTTCGGTATTCAGACAGGCGTCTAATAAACTTAGAATATCCCCCTTTTGTGTAGCAGAGTAAGAATGGGGCTCGTCATTTTGATTTATTTTTGTTTACAGATTGCTGATTTGACAAAACTAACACAATTAATACCCATCACTGTCACATGATGTATCTCCATGCAAACCTTCAGTCAGTCCAGTTTTCATAACAAAAGACCGACTGGCCTGTCTATTCGGAGAACAATAATTCTAAAATGGAAATCCAAATCCTAATGCAAAATCAATCAAATCATTATGAATTCAAATATTCGAACAATAGCCATGTATAAATATTTGGAAATCCCCCACCCCCAAATCCCCACAAAATATCCTTAACCAAAACCATTATCTTTTAATATCCTTTCTGTTTTCTAGACAAACAATGGATATTTCAACCTATTTAAATCCATTGAAAAATATTTATTAATGAATAATAGAAAATTTGATTTACTATTTATTGTAATAATGCGGTGTGGAAGGAAGGGGAATGGATGCTGAAATGTTTCACAATGATTATTATATTTTGATTTCTATTGTGTATCAAATGTAAATCCTGAGAAACTGTTCTTGATAAGTTGAAAGACATTCTTAAAAATATTAGTAAATTTAAACTATTCAGCGATCTAGTGGAAATAAACTTTCCAAAAAGAAAAAATAAACAAATCAAGTATATACGGCCGTAAGTTCGGCCAGGCCGAAGCTTATGTACCCTCCACCATGGATTGCGTAGAAACTTCTACTGAAGACTGTCATCCACAATCGAATTACATGGGTTGCGGTAACACTTGCCGATGGCAAGGTGTCTTAAAACTCCCTAACACCGTAATATATACCACATAGTCCATACGTGGTATATATTAAACTCAAAAGGCCGATTAAATACGTATATAATTAAGTTTAAAGTTTCTATAGAAATAAAATTTTGACAAAATGAAATTTTGACAACATTTTCTATAGAAGTAAAATTCGGAAAAAAATTTCTATAGAAATAAAATTTGGAAAAAATTTCTATAGAAATAAAATTTTGACAAAATTTTCTATAGAAATAAAATTTGGAAAAAAAATTCTATAGAAATAAAATTTTGACAAAATTTTCTATAGCAATAAAATTTTGACAAAATTTTCTTTAGAAATAACATTTTGACAATGTTTTCTATAAAAATAAAATTTTGGTAGATTATTTTTGGCTCGAGTGGCAACCATGATTATGAACCGATATGGACCAATTTTTGTGTGATTGGGGATCGGTTATATATAATTATAGACCGATATGGACCAATTCTTGCATGGTTGTTAGAGACCATATACTAACACCACGTAGCAAATTTCAACCAGATTAAATGAATTTTGCTCCTCTAAGAGGCTCCGGAGGTGAAATCTGGGGATCGGCTTATATGGGGGCTATATATAATTATGGACCGATGTGGACCAATTCTTGAATGGTGTTAGAGACCATATACTAACACCACGTACCAAATTTCAACCGGATCGGATGAAATTTGCTTCTCTTAGAGGCTCCGCAAGCCAAATCGGGGGATCGGTTTATATGGGGTCTATATATAATTATGGACCGATATGGACCAATTCTTGCATGGTTGTTAGAGACCATATACTAACACCACGTAGCAAATTTCAACCGGATCGGATGAATTTTGCTCCTCTAAGAGGCTCCGGAGGTCAAATCTGGAGATCGGTTTATATAGGGGCTATATATAATTATGGGTTGATGTGCACCAATTTTGGCATGGTCATTAGAGAACATATACCAACACCATGTACCAAATTTCAGCCGGATCGGATGAAATTTGGTTCTCTTAGAGGCTCCGCAAGCCAAATCGGAGGATCGGTTTATATGGGGGCTATATGTAATTATGGACCGATATGGACAATTTCAGCATGGTTGTTAGAGACCATATACCAACACCATGTACCAAATTTCTCTTAAAGGATGATACAGTCAAAATTTGGTCAATATAAACTTGACGTATTTCTTTCAATTTTGCATTTAAAAAACCTGAACACCCCTCATTTTGAAGGTGTGTGTGTAGAATGTTGCTCCTATTTTCATTTTGGAATCCACTCTTCAGTTGTCAAAATGCCGTCCAAGCAAGAATAGCAGCGTATCAAAATTTTGCTCTCGCATCGCGAAAATCCGAGCTACTCGCACGCAAAGCTGGCCAAATCAACCATTACAAATGTAATTAAAGTGTTTGGGGAACGTTTGTCGACAGCCAGGAAGTCTGGATCGGGGGGAAATCGAAAACCGGAAGCCGCTGAGACGACAAAGAGAGTTGCCGGTAGTTTCAAGCGAAACCCTAACCTCTCTCTCCGAGATGCCGCAAATAAGCTGAGTGTATCGTCTACAACCGTGCATCGAGCCAAAAAACGAGCCGGACTATCGACTTACAAGAAGGTAGTGACTCCAAATCGCGATGATAAACAAAATACGACGGCCAGAGATAGATCCCGGAGGCTGTACACGACGATGCTGACGAAGTTTGACTGCGTGGTTATGGACGACGAAACCTACGTCAAAGCCGACTACAAGCAGCTTCAGGGACAGGAGTTTTATACGGAAAAAGGAAGGGGAAAGGTAGCAGATATTTTCAAGCACATAAAACTGTCAATGTTCGCAAAGAAATATCTGGTTTGGCAAGCCATCTGTACCTGTGACTTGAAAAGCAGCATTTTCATAGCTTCCGGGACTGTCAACCAAGAAATTTACGTGAAGGAGTGTTTGAATAAACGTCTGCTGCCTTTCCTGAAGAAACACGGTTGTTCCGTACTGTTTTGGCCGGATTTGGCATGTTGCCATTACGGTAAAAAGGCCATGGAGTGGTACGCCGCCAACAACGTGCAGGTGCTTCCCAAGGACAAGAACCCTCCCAACAGGCCAGAGCTCCGCCCAATTGAGAAATACTGGGCTGTTGTCAAGCGGAACCTAAAGAAGACCAAAAAAACTGCTAAGGCAAACTGGCTTTCTGCGGCGAAGAAGGTGGACAAGGTGGCTGTACTAAATCTGATGGCAGGTGTCAAGCGTGAGGCCCGGCAATTCGGATTTGGAAAAGCGAAAGCCTAACTGAATATTTTTCCTGAATTTTATACTAATTGAACTTGAAAAAGAAATTTAATTTGATTTTTTAAATAAACGATTTCACCGATTTACACGCGTTTTCCTTTGACCAAATTTTCACCGTATCACCCTTTAGGGCACTCGCAAGCCAAATTTGGGGGTCCGTTTATATGGGGGCTATACGTAAAAGTGGACCGATATGGCCCATTTGCAATACCATCCGACCTACATCAATAACAACAACTTGTGCCAAGTTTCAAGTCGATAGCTTGTTTCGTTCGGAAGTTAGCGTGATTTCAACAGACGGACGGACGGACGGACGGACATGCTCAGATCGACTCAGAATTTCACCACGACCCAGAATATATATATTCTATATGGGGTCTTAGAGCAATATTTCGATGTGTTACAAACGGAATGACAAAGTTAATATACCCCCATCCTATGGTGGAGGGTATAAAAAATCTACACTATTTTGTAGATCCACATTTTTGATACCATATCATATGCTTTGTTCCCATACACATATACTCGATCTAGACAAAGTTTGTTAGACTCTATAGAAAATTTCTTATGGCTAATGCCCTGGGGTGGAATACAATGGTAGTAAAAACAAGTATATACGGCAGTAAGTTCGGCCAGTCGGAATCTTAAATACCCACTACCATGAATCAAATATACTAATTTCCTTACATACGAAGATCTCAGTGATTGAACGGCAGATGCGAAGATTTCAGTGATACAATTTTATTGGAGTCTCGATTGTTTATCACTTAGAAACGGCAAAAAAAAATAATGAGTAATAATTTCTATAGATTCAAAGAAAAAATTTCCTTAATAGATATTCTATTGAAATCTTAATTCAGTTGGTAAAAGAAATTGATTAAATTGTCTTTGCAAAGTAGATAAGGCAAACAAGCCTAGTAGCAAAATTAACAACAAATAACTAAATTTGTAATAAATCAATTTTTTTTTTTTGTTTCTCTTGGTATTTTATCCATTATCCAAAATTATTCCTACCCTAACCACCATACATTTGGTATTAATTAATGTACGATAAGGACGATTAAACGACATTGTTAATGTGTACGAATATTCAAAGTATTTATTATTAAAAATATTAATGATCATACGTTTTATGACAATTAAATTCAATCGTTATGAGCGATAAACCTTAATTTTTATTACCATCATTTGTTCAGCTTCAGTGAATTTTGACACCATACTTGATTGCTACATGCATGAGGATGGCGAATGTATTTGGGGTATTTGTGGTGGTGGTAGTGGTGGTGCCTCTTGGTTGTTGGTGGTGTTTTTATACTCATTCCACATTTCCTTCCGTTTTATTTCGTTTGATGAAATCTGCAGCTGCAACCCAATATTGATTGTGATGATTGTATGCTACTGTGGCCTACACAGGGTTTTATAATAAAAAAAAAAGAAATTGTTTTTTTTTCGCAGTTGTTTGTGTGCTATACGTTAACAATATAAATTATTTTCTCAAATGGTTGTAATAAAAATTCAAGCAAATTTATTTTGTCCGAATACATGAAACCAGAGACGTAGAATAAATTCTTGCAACAAGAATTAAATTTATGTGTGAAGTTACAGACTGATATAAAATGTTATCCATTTTCAATTTTATTTTTCAGAGCCGTTACAATAGAAAAAATTCTTATCCAATGAAATTTCCAACAATCTGGTAATGTTGTTTTTTCGACAGCTGAAGTAAGCTCAGTCGTATCCTTGGGACTCGGTAAGAATCGATTCCCTGGATTTTATGTCCTCGTCAAGGTTATCTAAGTGGTTTGACCTTAATGTGAAACGCCATTCGGAACCAGCTATAAAAAAAAACAAGTATATACGGCCGTAAGTTCGGCCAGGCCGAATCTTATGTACTCTCCACCATGGATTTCGTAGAAACTTTTACGAAAGACTGTCATCCACAATCGAATAACTTGGGTTGTGGTATCTTAAAACTTCTTAACATCATTTTCTAAATTGTGACTTAGGCCATACATGGTAGAGAGCCAGAATTGAAATATGGGGGCTATATACAATTATGAACTTGATATGGACCAATTTTTGTGTGATCGATTTATCTGAGGGCTATATATAACTATAGACCGATATGGACCTAGTTAGACATGGTTGTTCACGGCCATATACTACACAATGTACCAAATTTCAACTGACTCGGATGAAATTTGCTCTTCCAAGAGACTCCAAAACCAAATCTCGGGATCGGTTTATATGGGGACTATATATGATTATGGACCGATATGGACCACTTTTGGCATGGCTGTTAAATATCATATACTACCACCACGTACCAAATTTCAACCAGATCGGATGAATCTTGCTTCTCCAAAAGGGATCGGTTTATATGGGGGCTCTATATAATTATAGACCGATATGGACCAACCAAACATCACGTATCAAATTTCAACGGAATCGGATGAATTTTGCTCTTCCAAGGGGCTTCGGAGGTCAAATCTATCTATGGATCGGTTTATATGGGGCTATATTTAATTATGGACCGATTTCGACCAATTTTTATATGGGTGCTTAAGGCCATATATTAACACCACCTACCAAATTTGAACTGAATCAGATGAATTTTGGTCTTCCAAGAGGCTCCGGAGGTCAAATCTGGTGATCGGTTTATATGGCGGCTATATATAATTATGGACCGATGTGGACCAATTTTTGCATGGTCTTTCGAGACCATATACTTACACCATGTACCAAATTTCAGTCGGATTGGATGAAATTTGCTTCTCTTAGGAGCCACCGTGGTGCAATGGTTAGCATGCCCGCCTTGCATACACAAGGTCGTGGGTTCGATTCCTGCTTCGACCGAACACCAAAAAGTTTTTCAGCGGTGGATTATCCCACCTCAGTAATGCTGGTGACATTTCTGAGGGTTTCAAAGCTTCTCTAAGTGGTTTCACTGCAATGAGGTCCCTTGTCATTGAGCTTAATATGGAATCGGGCAGCACTCAGTGATGAGAGAGAAGTTCACCAATGTGGTATCACAATGGACTGAATAGTTTAAGTGAGCCTGATACATCGGGCTGCCACCTAACCTAACCTAACCTAACCTAGAGGCTCCGCAAGCCAAATCGGGGGATCGGTTTATATGGGGGCTATATATAATTATGGACCGATGTGGGCCAATTTTAGCATGGTTGTTAGAGACCATATACTAACACCATGTACCAAATTTCAGCCGGATCGAATTAAATTTGCTTCTCCTAGAGACTCCGCAAGCCAAATCGGGAGATCGGTTTATATGGGGGCTATATATAATTATTGACCGATGTGGACCAATTTTTGCATAGTTGTTAGAGACTATATACTCACACCATGTAGGAAATTTAAGACGGATCGGATAAAATTTGCTTTTCTTAGAGGATCCGCAAGCCAAATTTGGGGGTCCGTTTATATGGGGGCTATACGTAAAATTGGACCGATATGGCCCATTTGCAATACCATCCGACCTACATCAATAACAACTACCTGTGCCAAGTTTCAAGTCGATACTTTGTTTCGTTCGGAAATTAGCGCGATTTCAACAGACGGACGGACGGACATGCTTAGATCGACTCAGAATTTCACCACGACCCAGAATAGAGGGTCTTAGAGCAATATTTCGATGTGTTACAAACGGAACAACAAAGTTAATATACCCCCCATCCTATGGTGGAGGGTATAAAAAACTAAAAAACGGAATGGGGCTGCCTTCAGTGATGGTTTGGTTAGTTATAGTGTCAGCCCGGTAGTTTAGGTTCACTTAGACTGATCAGTGTCTTGTGGTGAATTTCTTTTCGGTGATCGGTCGAAACTTGGATTGGAACCATAACCCTTTGGATGCAACCATTGCACCAAACTGATAAGAAATAAACTGTGGTATCACAGTGGACTAAATTGTCTAAGTGAGTCTGAGATAACGGGCTGCCACTGTGCCTAACCTAACCTAGTTGCTCGGAAGCTGGTATCTTGAGCGAACTGTGGGATATCAAATGTTGGTTAACCTTCCGATTTCGTTTCCATTTAACCGAAAGGTTAAGAGAAATTCTGATCGTAGATTATCGAAATCTGCTGAATACATTGGTGATATTTAGGTGATCTGAAGAATGCGAATTCTTCGGAAAGTTTCAAAGTATATCAGTGGAGCAACTGTAAAGTTGACGAATGGAAATGTAAACCAAGAATACAGTGGTTTGGGAGTTTTGGATCTAAAGAACTCAGTTGGGAAACTGTAGATGCGACCAATTCAGTGATAGGACCGTAGGCTCAAAAAACTTAGAATCCACATAAATACTCCTCACAAATCACAGTGGTGCAACTACCCAGAAAAAAAAAGCGTCGCCAAAAATGTAATGAAAATGTTCTTTTTAGATCCGGAAGTGTTGCAAAATTGACGCAGAAGCGATGAATTTAACCTGGGCTTGTCATAGGACAGAAGTCCTCCATTTCAATAGCCATTGCACTGAATTTGCATCACTTCTTTAGGTGTGATCCGAATTCAATGTTTTGGATGTAAATTAAAATATTCTGTGATACTTTGTCAAATAAATAATTTTTATATTTTTTATAATTTTTAGTGGATTCAAACTCTTGTCTGAAACTTTTGACCTCAAATATTTTCAAAAATTCACAATTTTTTTCAGATTGGATTTAGCATTTTTTCAACAAAATTTAAATGATTTGTACCATTTTATAAATTCTTACTCTGTTTTTAACCTATTTGAAACAAAAAGAGTTAAAATAACCCATTATGAAAAGAACTTCCTGTTTAGTTAAAATAAATAAAATCATTGGGAGTGCATCCTCTGGAAGTGTTTTTAAAGATGTGCCTTTGGAAGAACTTCCAATTTTTTTTGCTGGGTATAGAACCGAAGTGTTGAGACTGTAAGCTTTAGATCTAAAGAACTCTGTTGTGAAGATGTGTGTGTGTGTAGATCCGAAAAAGTCATTGAGATTTACGGAACTTTAGTCACGTAAATCTCAGTGATCAAATGTCGATCGTCAAAGCTAAGTGGTGCTACTGTAGAACCGAAGAACTCAGTGGTGGAAATATGCACCAAAAAACCTTTTGATTCGAGAATCTTATTGGAGAAACTGCAGATCTGAAGAACTCAATAATGGAACTTTGGAACCAGAGAAACTTGTGAGAATATTGTCGGTCCGCAAATCTCGTTGGTGCAACTATAAAGACGAAGAAGTGTTGGAAATGAAGATTGAAGAATTCAGTGGAAAAACAAAAGAACTCAATGGTGAAACAGTAGATCCCATGAAATCAGTATAGATCCGAAGAACTCAGCGATGGGTATGTAGCCCTGAAGAACTCAGTGGGGAAAATATAGATCAGAAAAACTCAGTAATGCAACAGTAGAGCCAAAGAACATAGTAGTAAAAATGTGGACCAAATAATTTTGTAGGGAAAAGTACTCTGTGAGTACTCTGTGAGGAAACCTAAGGTCCGTAGAAGTCAGTGGTGGAAATATCGTCCGAATTACTTACTTTGGATCATAAGAACTCTGTGTTGGACCACCAGATCGCAAGTACTCTGTGAGGAAACCTAAGTTACGTAGAACTTAGTGGTAGAACCATAGTCCGAATTACTTACTCATTAAACTGTAGATGCGAAAATCTCAATGGAGGAACAGTATATCTGAAAAACCCATTGATGGAACCGTAGATCCGACGAACTCAGTGGAGAAAACGTAGATCCGCAAAACCCCGTCGTTCAACTGTAAAGCTAAAGAATTCAATGGTGGAATTATCTATCAAAGAATATAGTGGGGAAACTTCACCTCCAAAGAAATCATCTAGGAAACTGTAGAAGATCTCAATGTTGTGACTGTAGGCCCAAATAAATCAGTGAGGTTAATGTAGATTCGCAAAATTTAGTGGTGTAAGTGTAGTGCCGAAAAACTCAGTGGAGGATATGTAGACCCTATAATTTAGTGGGGAAACTGTTGTAGTTTGCAAAAACTCAGCGGTGAACTACAGATCCGGAGTACTCATTGATGGAATCCTAAGAACTTAGAGAGGAAAATGTAGATCCGCAAAACTTAGTGGTGTAACTGCAGAGTTGAAGAACTTCACGATAAAAATGTGGACTGAAGAAGTTAGTTACGTTAGATCCATAGAACTCAGTGGGAATGCTACAGATACAAAAAACTTAGGGAAGATTCGTGTCAAAATTTGACGTCTGTAAGTCAATTAGTTTGTGAGATAGAGCGTCTTTTGTGAAGCAACTTTTGTTATTGTGAAAAAATGGAAAAAAACGAATTTCGTGTTTTGATAAAATACTGTTTTCTGAAGGGAAAAAATGCGGTGGAAGCAAAAACTTGACTTCATAATGAGTTTCCGAACTCTGCCCCAGGGAAATCAAAAATAATTGATTGGTATGCAAAATTCAAGCGTGGTGAAATGAGCACGGAGGACGGTGAACGCAGTGGACACCCGAAAGAGATGGTTACCGACGAAAACATCAAAAAAATCCACAAAATGATTTTGAATGACCGTAAAATGAAGTTGATAGAGATAGCAGAAGTCTTAAAGATATTAAAGGAACGTACTGGTCATACCGTTCATCAATATTTGAATATGCGGAAGCTCTGTGCCGCGCGAGCTCACATTTGACCAAAAACAACAACGTGTTGATGATTCTGAGCGGTGTTGCAGCTGTTAACTCGTAATACACCCGAGTTTTTCGGTCGATATGTGACAATGGATTAAACATGGCTCCATCACTACACTCCTGAGTCCAATTGACAGTCGGCTGAGTGGACAGCGACCGGTGAACCGTCTCCGAAGCGTGGAAAGACTCAAAAGTCTGCTGGCAAAGTAATGGCCTCTTTTTTTTGGGATGCGCATGGAATAATTTTTATCGATTATCTTGAGAAGGGAGAAACCATCAACAGTGAGTATTATATGGCGTTATTGGAGCGTTTGAAGGTCGAAATCGCGGCAAAACGGCCCCATATGAAGAAAAAAAAGTGTTGTTCCACCAAGACAACGCACCGTGCCACAAGTCATTGAGAGCGATGGCAAAAATTCATGAATTGGGCTTCGAATTGCCTCCCCACCCAACGTATTCTCCAGATCTGGGCCCCAGCGACTTTTTCTTGTTCTCAGACCTCAAAAGGATGCTCGCAGGGAAAAAAATTAGCTGCAATGATGAGGTGATCGCCGAAACTGAGGCCTATTTTGAGGCAAAACCGAAGGAGTACTACCAAAATGGTATCAAAAAATTGGAAGGTCGCTATAATCGTTGTATCGCTCTTGAAGGGAACTATGTTGAATAATAATAAAAACGAATTTTGGCAAAAAAAAAATGTGTTTTTCTTTGTTAGACCGGGGACTTATCAGTCAACCTGTTATCTCCTTGACTTTCCTTTCAGAGTCTGCCTATTGTTGGAAATCTTCAATAATAAGAGCGACTTGGTTTACTAGTAAATTACTTCTATTTTTCGTCATTGTGTATTTACACCCATTGGGGATTTTATCACTTCACACAGGGCTACGTCACTGTAGCCGACAATATGCTCACAGTTTACCATCAGAACAGAATGGACAAACAGAAGGACATTGGTCACAGATACTTTAACAGACGCAAAACAAAAATCATTTAACAATTGTTGTACCATGGCCTACTATAGACGATACATACAAATATTTATTACTTACATTTTTTTTTACGATTCTTGTATTCAATTTTTATTATTTCCATATCAATCTTGATGGCTGAGATCAAATTTATTGACGTTTTAAATTATTTTTTATGTTTTTTTTTTTTCTTTTTGCTATTTTTAGGCAGCACATCGAATCCCGATGCAAAACGTCTATACGACGATCTCCTCAGTAACTATAATAAATTAGTTCGACCTGTGGTCAATGTAACGGACGCTCTTACGGTACGCATCAAATTGAAATTGTCACAATTGATTGATGTCAATTTGAAAAATCAAATCATGACAACAAATTTATGGGTGGAACAGTCCTGGTATGACTACAAACTACAATGGGAACCCAAGGAATATGGTGGCGTTGAAATGTTACACGTGCCCAGCGATCATATATGGCGACCGGATATTGTTCTCTATAACAAGTAAGTTGTAATTTTAAACATTTTTAACATATTTTTCAAGATAAACATCTTTGTATTATGTATCCTGTATTAAATTGCCAAATAACACACAGGGTTAGTTAGTCATTCGATCTATGTAAAATTAAAGTTTTCCAATTAGTGTTTTGTATGAACACAAGAAGAAGAAGAAGAAATGCCACCCCAAAACCATTTCATGCTGCCTTACTTTTACACACACACACACATTATTAAACCACTCAAACCATCAATTGAGCAAACGACCAACTCTTGTATTCTTACTTTTCTCTTTCATGATTTCCGTTTCCGTTGATATTCTTCAACCAACCGTGCGATTGCTTTGACTATTGGTATGCACATATTAACCCACGTTTGTGTGTGTGTGTCCCGCTCTCTCTCGCACTCGCACTCTCACTCTTACTTCTTACGATTGGATGGTCTCCAACAGTGCTGATGGTAATTTCGAAGTAACTTTGGCCACCAAGGCAACACTCAACTATACGGGACGTGTTGAGTGGCGACCACCTGCTATATACAAAAGTTCATGTGAAATTGATGTCGAATATTTTCCCTTCGATGAACAAACTTGTGTCATGAAATTTGGCAGTTGGACATATGATGGATTCCAGGTGAGTATTAATACCCTTCTCCTTTGCCATTTGCCCCAGTATATATGGATGTAGGAGGTATGGCTGGCGCCCTGTTTAACATTCCCATAACATGATGCACAGTAATTTTCGAAAGGTGATTTACATGTGTCCTTTTACTACCAATAAATTGTGATTTTTGCTTATCGATGCCAAAAAAAATTACGATACGATAGAAAAATGAAAATACAATTTCAAATCACAGCATATGAATTGTAAAATGAAATTGCCATTTTGTGAAGTAAACAAATTTACAGGTTCTTTCCCAGGAGGAAGTCAAAGGGAAGCATAGAATTTTAAGTACACACTACACTGAAAGAGGCTTTATCTTTTCTCAGGAACCAAATTTTAGACAAAAAAAAAAAATTCTTTTGACGCTAAAAGATTGGCACAGAAGCGATGAATTTAATATGGGCTTGTCATAGGACGGATGTCCACCATTTCAACAACCTTTGCACTGAATTTTCATCAGTCCTTAAGGTGTGATCCAAAATCAGTGTTTTGGATGTGAATTAAAAAAGTTTGTGATATTTTGCCAAATAAATAATTTTTATAAACTTCTATACTCGTATACTCGTATATAAAATTCAAAGTATATTCGTTTGTTTGTTATACCCTCCATCATAGGATGGGGGTATATTAACTTTGTCATTCCGACCCCCAGATTTGGCTTGCGGAGCCTCAAACAGAAGCATATTTCATCCGATCCGGCTGAAATTTGGTATATGGTGTTGGTATATGGTCTCTAACAATCATGCAAAAATTGGTCCACATCGGTCCATAATTATATATAGCCCCCATATAAACCGATCCCCAGATTTGGCTTGCGGAGCCTCAAAGAGAAGCAAATTTCATCCGATCCGGCTGAAATTTGGTACATGATGTTGGTATATGGTCTCCAACAACCACGCAAAAATTGGTCCACATCGGTCCATATTTATATATAGACCCCATATGAACCGATCTCTAGATTTGGCTTGCGAAGCCTCAAAGAGAAGCAAATTTCATCCGATCCGCCTGAAATTTGGTACATGATATTGGTATATGGTCTCTAACAACCATGCAAGAATTGGTCCACATCGGTTCATAATTATATATAGCACCCATATAAACCGATACCCAGATTTGGCTTGCGAAGTCTCCAAGAGAAGCAAATTTCATCCAATCCGGTTGTAATTTGGAACATGGTGTTAATATATGATCCCCGTGGTGCAATGGTTAGCATGCCCGCCTTGCATACACAAGGTCGCGGGTTCGATTCCTGCTTCGACCGAACACCAAACAATTTTTCAGCGGTGGATTATCCCAACTCAGTAATGCTGGTGACATTTCTGAGGGTTTCAAAGCTTCTCTAAGTGGTTTCACTCCAATGTGGAACGCCGTTCGGACTCGGCTATAAAAAGGAGGTCCCTTGTCATTGAGCTTAACATGGAATCGGGCAGCACTCAGTGATAAGAGAGAAGTTCACCAATGTGGTATCACAATGGACTGAATAGTCTAAGTGAGCCTGATACATCGGGCTGCCACCTAACCTAACCTAACCTAACCTAGTATATGATCTTTAACAACCGTGCCAAAATTGGTCCATATCGGTCCATAATTATATATAGCCCCCATATAAAACGTTCTCCAGATTTGACCTCCGGAGCCTCTTGGAGGAGCAAAATTCATTCGATCCGGTTCACATTAGGAACGTGGTGTTAGTATATGGTCGCTAACAACCATACCAAAATTGGTCCAATCACACAAAAATTGGTCCATATCGGTTCATAATCATGGTTGCTAGAGCCAAAAATAATCTACCAAAATTTTATTTCTGTAGAAAATTTTGTCAAAATTTTATTTCTATAGAAAATTTTGTCAAAATTGTATTTCTAGAGAAAATTTTGTTAAAATTTTATTCGGTTCATAATAAAATTTTCATCATTGTCGAAATTTTATTTCTATAGAAAATTTTGTCAAAATTTTATTTCTATAGAAAATTTTATTCAAATTTTATTCGATTCATAATCATGGTTGCCACTCGAGCCAAAAATAATCTACCAAGATTTTATTTCTATAGAAAATTTTGTCAAAAGTTTATTTCTATAGAAAATTTTGTTAAAATTTTATTTCTGTAGAAATTTTTGTCAAAATTTTCTTTCTATAGAAAATTTTGTCGAAATTTTTATTTCTATAGAAAATTTTTTTAAAATTTTATTTCTGTAGAAATTTTTGTCAAAATTTTCTTTCTATAGAAAATTTTGTCAAAATTTTTATTTCTATTGAAAATGTTGTGAAAATTTTATGTCTACTTTGTCAAACTGAATTATATACGTATTGGATCGATCTTTTTTGATTTAATATATATACCACGTATGGACTTACATACAATTTAGAAGATGGTGTTAGGAGGTTTTAAGATACCTTGCCATCGGCAAGCGTTACCGCAACTTAAGTAATTCGATTGTGGATGACAGTGTTTAGAAGAAGTTTCTACGCAATCCATGATGGAGGGTACATAAGCTTCGGCCTGGCCGAACTTACGGCCGTATATACTTGTTTTTTTGTTAGTATGTTCCGGGGTAGGCTCGTAAACGGCTGAACCGATTTACTTGAAACTTTCAGAGATCGTAGGGGGCGCTCATGTGGTCAAAAGAGGATACCTCATTTTTTGACACCGGGTCGCGGAGGGGGACCTCCCCTTTGTCGGATTTTTTGAAAATTGGACCAAAGTTGACCGATTTGCTTTAAATTTTCATTGAAGGTTGGGGTTGGCATCTAGACAAAGATCCGCTACTTTATATTTCGATATTTGGTGGCGGAGGGGGACCTCCCATTTGTTCGACTTTTTTTTTTAAGTACAGTGAAAAAACTAAAATTCTCTAAATTATCTGAGATTTACAGAGAAAATGGGGTGAGGTTATGAAATTAATATGGGGTACCTGATGGGTTCATATGTGGACGGGGAGGGGGACCTTCCCCTCGCCCTACTTTTTTAAACTTGGAACAAAATTATCCGATTTCAGGTTGGAGTTGGCATCTAGACAAAGATCCGGTACATTATTCTTCGATATTTGGTCGCGGAGGGGGACCCCCATCCCATCCGCTTCTCTTAAGTACATACAGAGAGACAATTAAACTTTACCAAGTTACTTGAAATGTACAGAGAACTGGGGAGAGGCGGAAGAGGGGCCGCCCCTTGCCCTGCTTTTTGAAATTTGGGCTTAGATTTGCTTAACATTTTCTGGGACGTTTACAAAAGATACGCTACATCACTTTTCGATATTTGGTCGGAGAGGAGGACTTCCTCTAAAACTGAAAAAAAAAATTCTTAAGTTTTTTTGAAAATTACAAAGGCAGTAGGGGAAGGTTATGAACGAGGAGGCAACCTCCCTTGCCACTTGAAGGAAAGTTTCAAGAATTTTCAGGGAAGGTTAAGAGTGCTGTTCACTTCGGTGTTTGTCGATATTGTATCGGGGAAAGTGACGTCTCTTTAAAACAATAGAGCAAAATTTAAACTTCTCCGATCTATTTAAAATTTACAACGACCGTGGGAGGAGATGATTAAATTAATAGATGATTTTTAAATTAGTAAAGGGTGATTCTTTTGAGGTTAGGATTTTCATGCATTAGTATTTGACAGATCACGTGGGATTTCAGACATGGTGTCAAAGAGAAAGATGCTCAGTATGCTTTGACATTTCATCATGAATAGACTTACGATCTGCCACAACGTCGAATTTTCAGTGAATGGGCCCTAGAAAAGTTGGCAGAAAATCCGCTTTTTTATCGACAAATTTTGTTCAGCGATGAGGCTCATTTCTGGTTGAATGGCTACGTAAATAAGCAAAATTGCCGCATTTGGAGTGAAGAGCAACCAGAAGCCGTTCAAGAACTGCCCACGCATCCCGAAAAATGCACTGTTTGGTGTGGTTTGTACGCTGGTGGAATCATTGGACCGTATTTTTTCAAAGATGCTGTTGGACGCAACGTTACGGTGAATGGCGATCGCTATCGTTCGATGCTAACAAACTTTTTGTTGCCAAAAATGGAAGAACTGAACTTGGTTGACATGTGGTTTCAACAAGATGGCGCTATATGCCACACAGCTCGCGATTCTATGGCCATTTTAAGGGAAAACTTCGGAGAACAATTCATCTCAAGAAATGGACCGGTAAGTTGGCCACCAAGATCATGCGATTTGACGCCTTTAGACTATTTTTTGTGGGGCTACGTCAAGTCTAAAGTCTACAGAAATAAGCCAGCAACTATTCCAGCTTTGGAAGACAACATTTCCGAAGAAATTCGGGCTATTCCGGCCGAAATGCTCGAAAAAGTTGCCCAAAATTGGACTTTCCGAATGGACCACCTAAGACGCAGCCGCGGTCAACATTTAAATGAAATTATCTTCAAAAAGTAAATGTCATGGACCAATCTAACGTTTCAAATAAAGAACCGATGAGATTTTGCAAATTTTATGCGTTTTTTTTTTTTTAAAAGTTATCAAGCTCTTAACAAATCACCCTTTATATGATTTTTCTATATCTGGATGGGGATGGGGAAAAGTGAAATAAACTTTGTCGATTTAATTTATAGGGACCATTGAGTAGTTTGTGAAATTAATATAGGGTACATGATAGTCCGATATCAGGTCGGAGTGGAGAGAAGGTGGGGAGAGGGTTCCCTTTTGTTCCTTTTTTTTTCTTAAAGTGAAAGTGGAGATAATGCAAAACCTTTTCTCGGAAGGATTTAATTTATAGGGACCATTGAGTAGTTTGTGAAATTAATATAGGGTACATGATAGTCCGATATCAGGTCGGAGTGGAGAGAAGGTGGGGAGAGGGTTCCCTTTTGTTCCTTTTTTTTCTTAAAGTGAAAGTGGAGATAATGCAAAACCTTTTCTCGGAAGGTTCAAGTGTGGTTCATTGTTGGGTTTAATGAACTGCCTGAATTTATTCTCATAATTGGTTGATAGTTTTGCTGCAAGTAGAGGATGCTGATGAGGAATGTGGTAATTCCGAAACGTGCGTCCATCCAACCATCTTGCAGTCTATAGGGTTTTGCCCAAATAAATTTGACAAACATTCTTTTCCTCTGTTGCTTAAGCTACACTTGTAGTTTAGTCAATGCATGGTTTTAAGCTGAAATCAAAAAACAACAAAATTTTATTTCTATAGAAAATTTTGTCAAAATTTTATTTTTATAGAAAATTTTGTCAAAATTTTATTTCTATAGAAAATTTTGTCAAAATTTTATTTTTATAGAAATTTTTTTCAAAATCTTGTTTCCATAGAAAATTTTGCTAAAAATTTTATTTATATAAAAAAATTTGCAAAAAATTTATTTCTATAGAAAATTTTGTCAAAATTTTATTTCTATAGAAAATTTTGTCAAAATTTTATTTCTATAGAAAATTTTGTCAAAATTTTATTTCTGTAGAACATTTTGTCAAAATTTTCATTTCTATCGAAAATTTTATCAACATTTTATTTCTTTAGAAAATATTTTCAGAATGTTGTTTCTATAGAAAACTTTGTCAAAATCTTATTTCCATAGAAAATTTTTTTCAAAATTTTATTTCTATAGAAAATTTTGTCCAAATTTTATTTCTATAGAAAATGTTGTCAAAATGTTATTTCTATAGAAAATTTTGTCAAAATTTTATTACTATAGAAAATTTTGTCAAAATTTTCTTTCTATAGAAAATTTTGTCAAAATCTTATTTCCATAGAAAAATTTGCTAAAAATTTTATTTCTATAGAAAATTTTGTCAAAATTTTATTTCTATAGAAAATTTTGTCAAAATCTTATTTCCATAGAAAAATTTGCTAAAAATTTTATTTCTATAGAAAATTTTGTCAAAATTTTATTTCTATAGAAAATTTTGTCAAAATTTTATTTCTATCGAAAACTTTGGTCAAAATTTTATTTCTAAAGGGGGTGTAAATCGGTGAAATCGTTTATTTAAAAAATCAAATTAAATTACTTTTTCAAGTTCAATTAGTATAAAATTCAGGAAAAATATTCAGTTAGGCTTTCGCTTTTCCAAATCCGAATTGCCGGGCCTCACGCTTGACACCTGCCATCAGATTTTGTACAGCCACCTTGTCCACCTTCTTCGCTGCAGAAAGCCAGTTTGCCTTGAACTGCTGCTCGTCCTTAGCAGTTTCTTTGGTCTCCTTTAGGTTCCGCTTGACAATAGCCCAGTATTTCTCAATTGGGCGGAGCTCTGGCGTGTTGGGAGGGTTCTTGTCCTTGGGAACCACCTGCACGTTGTTGGCGGCGTACCACTCCATGACCTTTTTACCGTAATGGCAAGATGCCAAATCCGGCAAAAACAGTACGGAACAACCGTGTTTCTTCAGGAAAGACAGCAGACGTTTATTCAAACTCTCTTTCACGTAAATTTCTTGGTTGACAGTCCCGGAAGCTATGAAAATACTGCTTTTCAAGCCACAGGTACAGATGGCTTGCCAAACCAGATATTTATTTGCGAACTTTGACAGTTTTATGTGCTTGAAAATATCTGCTACCTTTCCCCTTCCTTTTGCCGTATAAAACTCCTGTCCGGGAAGCTGCTTGTAGTCGGCTTTGACGTAGGTTTCGTCGTCCATTACCACGCAGTCAAACTTCGTCAGCATCGTCGTGTACACACGCAGAGAAGGAATATGATCACCTCAAACATGTTTCAAGAGCAAAATGTTATTTTTGTACGGTAACCATGTAACATGTTTGTCACTAAAATGTTATTTTCTCGTCAAATATAACCTGCTTGCCGAAATCAGATACATGCTTTCCGAGAAAATAACATGGTTGCGAAAACCATGTTACATGGTCACCACCCAAAAATAACATTTTGCTCTTAAAACATGTTTGAGGTGATTATATTCCTTCTCTGGGTGCAGCCTCCGGGATCGCGCTTTGGCCTTCGTATTTTGTTTATCATCGCGATTTGGAGTCACTACCTTCTTGTAAGTCGATAGTCCGGCTCGATGCACGCTTGTAGACGATACACCCAGCTTATTTGCGGCATCTCGGAGAGAGATGCCGGTTCTCGATTTCCGGTTTTCGATTTCGCCCCGATCCAGACTTCCTGGCTGTCGACAAACGTTCCCCAAACACTTTAATTACATTTGTAACGGTTGATTTGGCAACTTTTAGCGATTTTGCCAGCTTTGCGTGCGAGTAGCTCGGATTTTCACGATGCGCGAGCAAAATTTTGATACGCTGCCCTTCTTGCTTGGACGGCATTTTGAGAACTGAAGAGTGAATTCCAAAATCAAAATAGGAACAACATTCTACACACACACACCTTCAAAATGAGGGGTGTTCAGGTTTTTTAAATGCAAAATTGAAAGAAATACGTCAAGTTCATATTGACCAAATTTTGACCGTATCACTCTTTACAGAAAATTTTATCAAAATTTTATTTCTATAGAAAATTTTGTCAAAATTTTATTTCTTTCGAAAAATGTCGTCAAAATTTTATTTCTATAAAAAAAATGTGCAAATATTTTATTCCTATAAAAAAATTGCAAAAATTTTATTTCTATAGAAAATTTTGTCAAAATTTTATTTCTATAGAAAAAATTGTGAATGTTTTATTTCTGTAGAAAATTTTGTCAAAATGTTATTTCTATAGAAAATTTTGTCAATATTTTATTTCAATAGAAAATGTTTCCAAATTTTTGTTTCTATATAAAATTCTGTCATTATTTTATATCTACAGAAAATTTTTTCAATAATTTATTTCTATAGAAAAGTTTGTAAAATTTTATTTTTATAGAAAATGTTGTCAAAATTGTATTTCTATAGAAAATTTTGTCAAAATTTTATTTCTATAGAAAATTTTGTCAAAGTTTTATTTCTATAGAAAATGTCAAAATTTTATTTCTATCGAAAATTTTGTCAACATTTTATTTCTTTAGAAAATTTTGTCAAAATTTTATTTCCATAGAAAATTTTCCTAATAGTTGTATTTCTATAGAAAATTTTGCTAAAAATTTTATTTCTATAGAAAATTTTGTCAAAATTTTATTTCTATAGAAAATTTTGTCAAAATTTTATTTCTATCCAAAAATTTTGTCAAATTTTTTTTTTCTATCCAAAAATTTTGTCAAAATTTTATTTCTATCGAAAAACCTATCTCATATTAAAATTCATAAACTTCATTAGAGTTAAACCACTGTGAGTCTAGTGACCAAACAGATGTAGCGGACCGGCACGATTTTAGCTTTTAAATGGATCAATAGCTCCTTGGGACAAAGTGCACACTTTTTCAACGTAATATACAGCTTTATTACTACCACAAACACACACACACTCATACTAAAATATGAGGATGCTTAAAAACTAGACTCATATACACAAACTAAAACACACACACACCCCGACATGCACCAAAGAACAAGGACTCATAGAAGACTTCTAGCCGCCAAACACCAATATGGAAGAATGAATGAATGAACGAGAGTATGTGAATCTTAAGCAGTGCAACCACTTACACACACGCATGCATGCACTCACGTCTTGCCATACATCATTTCATATGAAAAGGTTTTTAAGGAGGGTTTTAAAACGTAATTGCTTTAGAAGAATCTTCTGAGATGAGAATTTACAACCGGATGGAAATATAGGCGGCAGGGATGTAAAAAAAAAACTACAGACTAGCTGCTAGAAAGACCATAGCATAGTCGTAAACACGTTCCATGTTTGTGTTGTTGTATGAACGATGTATTAGAACTTAGGTATTCCTTGATAGCTATTCGGTTTCACCATAAAATACGAAGGTAATACTCAAAGGAACACCCGCCAACTATCATCAAGATGATGACTCCTCCTTGTGGGTGTAAATGGCAAAAAGGCAACCTAACTGGTTGGTGGCGTATCTTAGGAAATAGTTTATTAAACTAATTTCCGTCATTGCTCACAGTAACAATTTCCGTTTGTTAAACATCGTCTTAAGTGTTGAGTTTATGTTTTTTTTTTTTTTTTGGATAGTCAATTCATGTCCACGAGGCACAGTAGCGTAAGTCCATAACGATAAAGGATCAAATTCGTCTAGGTTTTGCAATAAATATCAGTTCCCCACCAAATTAAGTGTAAATAAATTGGATCAAGTAAAATGTCCGTTACTGCCTTTTTCATACTTCAATAATTGAATTAGTGGATTGTCATTTACCGTAAACTGCTGGCAGGGAAAGTTGGATTGATCTTTTATGCATCACACCATTGGTCATCAATCACCACCGTTTGGTATTATCTATAAGAATAAAAATTTTTTCTATAAAAATAAAATTTTGACAAAATTTTCTTTAGAAATAAAATGTTGACAAAATTTTCTATAGAAATAAAATTTTGACAAAATTTTCTACAGAAATAAAATTTTGAGAAATTTTTCTACAGAAATAAAATTTTGACAAAATTTTCTATAGAAATAAAATTTTGACAAAATTTTCTATAGAAATATAATTGAATTAGTGGATTGTCATTTACCGTAAACTGCTGGCAGGGAAAGTTGCATTGATCTTTTATGCATCACACCATTGGTCATCAATCACCACCGTTTGGTATTATCTATAAGAATAAAAATTTTTTCTATAAAAATAAAATTTTGACAAAATTTTCTTTAGAAATAAAATGTTGACAAAATTTTCTATAGAAATAAAATTTTGACAAAATTTTCTACAGAAATAAAATTTTGAGAAAATTTTCTATAGAAATAAAATTTTGACAAAATTTTCTACAGAAATAAAATTTTGACAAAATTTTCTATAGAAATAAAATTTTGACAAAATTTTCTATAGAAATAAAATGTTGATAAAATTTTCTATAGAAATGAAATTTTGATAAAATTTTCTATAAAATGTTGACAAAATTTTCTATTGAAATAAAATTTTGACAAAATTATCTATAGAAATAAAATTTTGACAAAATTTTCTATGGAAATAAAATGTTGACAAAATTTTCTAGAGAAATAAAATTTTTACACAATTTTCTATAGAAATAAAATTTTTACACGATTTTCAATAGAAATAAAATTTTGACAAAATTCTCTATAGAAATAAAATTTTAACAAAATTTTCCATAGAAATAAAATTTTGACAAAATTTTCTATTTTCTATAGAAATAAAATTTTGACAAAATTTTCTATAGAAATAAAATGTTGACAAAATTTTCTATAGTAATAAAATTTTTACAAAATTTTCTATAGAAATAAAATGTTGACAACATTTTGTATAGAAATAAAATGTTGACAACATTTTGTATATAAATAACATTTTGACAAATTTTTTTATAGAAATGTTTGACAAAATTTTCCGTAGAAATATAATTTTGATAACATTTTCTATAGAAATAAAATATTGACAAAATTTTCTATTGAAATAAAATGTTGACAAAAGTATCTTTAGAAATAAAATTTTGACAAAATTATCTATAGAAATAAAATTATGACAAAATTTTCCATAGAAATTAAATTTTAAGAAAATTTTCTACAGAAATAAAATTTTGACAAAATTTTCTATAGAAATAAAATTTTGAAAAAATTTTCTATAGATATAAAATTTGGACAACATTTTCCATAGAAATAAAATTTTGACAAAATTTTCTATTGAAATAAAATGTTGACAAAATTTTCTATTGAAATAAAATTTTGACAAAATTATCTATAGAAATAAAATTTTCTATAGAAATAAAATTTTCACAAAATTTTCTACAGAAATAAAATTTTGACACAATTTTCTATAGAAATACAATTTTGACAAAATTGTCTATAGAAATAAAATTTCGACAAAATTTTCTATAGAAATAAAATTTTGAGAAAATTTTCTATAGAAATTAAATTTTAAGAAAATTTTCTATAGAAATAAATTTTTGACAAAATTTTCTATAGAAATAAAATTTTGACAAAATTTTCTATAGAAATAAAATTTTGACAAAATTATCTATAGAAATAAAATTTTGACAAAATTTTCTATGGAATTAAAATGTTGACAAAATTTTCTAGAGAAATAAAATTTTTACACAATTTTCTATAGAAATAAAATTTTGACAAAATTCTCTATAGAAATAAAATTTTAACAAAATTTTCCATAGAAATAAAATTTTGACAAAATTTTCTATTTTCTATAGAAAAAAAATTTTGACAAAATTTTCTATATAAATAAAATTTTGACAAAATTTTCTATAGAAATAAAATTTTGACACAATTTTCTATAGAAATAAAATTTTGACAAAATTTTCTATAGTAATAAAATTTTTACAAAATTTTCTATAGAAATAACATTTTGACAATATTTTCTATAGAAATGAAATTTTAACTAAATTTTCTATAGAAATAAAATTTTGAAAAAAATTTCAATAGAAATAGTAGACCTTTAAATTCTTAATTACATTGGTTTAGATCCACTCGAGTTCATGTGAATAAAAACAAATGTTGTGTTTTTTGTGAGTTGTAATTTTCATTTAAAAATATCCAATATTTCGAGATATCTCCGATGCTCGTCCTCAGGAAAATTACTTTAAATAAAAAGGAAAAATATTTAACACATAAATAAACTTTGCAAAATGCTTTTTTGTTTGGTAGTTTTTTTGGTAAAATTTTCGCCAAATTTTTGGTAGATTTGGCTCGATTGGCAACCGTGGCCCCTAAATCCAATCAGGGAAAACCCTATCACCTAAACCCTAATCAAATGTGGAGTTTTAAGAATAAATTAAGTACAGATCTCGTGGGAATCACGTTAGACTCTGGCCATTGAAGATACAATGCTATTGAGAACAAAAAAAAGTATGTATAGTTGCCACCATTGTCAAATCCCAGAATACGAAAATAGACCCCACTTGAAAATAAGCATAATCCCAAAAAAGGAAATTTGGGGTTTATTTTCATAAGGCAAAAATAAAATGAAGTTACTCCCGAAAAATAAAATGAAATTTACTGAATTACCAAAAGGACATATAAATTTGGTGTTGTCATTGGCCATATTTGTTTTTTTTTTTTTTTTTTATCCCAGTTTATTTAGGTTTTTAGGACTAATTCTCTTGGGGTCCATGTTACAAATGCTACAACCATTCTAAGGTGGTGGGTATAACAATTGGGAGTACTAAAGCAATATTGGAATATCAGTTTCGTACTACATTAATGGTCATTACTATCTAGCTCCGTTAGGCTTTGACTATCAGTTAACAGAAAGTAAATTGCAAATATCTTTTCTCCGGTCTCTAGTTTAAGGTCCTAGCTGGACCTAAATATTTCTAATTAAAATTTTAATTGAATTTTCAAAGATAATCAATTAAAAATTTAATTGATTCAGCAATTTCTTTAATTAAAACAAAAATCAACTACAAAAATTAATAGTATCAATTAACTTTTTTATTGACTTCGGAGATTGATACTATCATTTCAGTGATTGAAGACATTTCAAGGAAAAATTAATTGAATCAATTAATTTTGTGATTGAATAAAAAAAAAAAAAATATATATATATATATATATATATATATATATATATATATATATATATATATATATATATATATATATATATATATATATATATATATATATATATATATATATATATATATATATATATATATATATATATATATATATATATATATATATATATATATATATATATATATTTTTTTTTTTTTTTTTTTTTTGTATATAGTATGGTTTAAAAGTCCATTCATGAAAATGGGGGTAAGTAACACTTTGTTGAGTTCGCCTTTCGTGTCACTTTGCCACCAAAATTCACACTGTGATAGCACTGGATATCTAACATAAGTGTTTTCCAATATTACACATTCCTCTATCCGTATATGTTGCTAAAGTGTTCGAGGTTTTGGAACACTGTGCAATTGTAACCAATTCACGCTTTGTCATTCAAGGTATCCACCCATTTTCATTGTGGTATTCATGATCTTTGCAAAACATTCAACATTCTTATGGTGGGCATTAAAGAAAATAACCGCATTTTTGTCTGTCCATTCAAGCGTCCTCCCGCTTTGGCGCATCTTGTTGAACATTGGCGAAAAAAATCACACACACAAAAACCATCGACATTTAAGGAAATGGTGGTGATTTTCTTTTTTTCTCGTGTCCCATAAACGGAAGTATGAAATGCTGAAAAATTTAAAGGACACCACCACATTTTGAAATTATGCAATTTTTACATAAAAATAAAATGAAACACGTAGAGCAAACAACAAACACTCACCGAAAAAGAAACGTAATCTCTGCAGAATAAAACAAAAAAAAAAAACACAGAACAACGGTCGTTTGCAATTGCCCATAAAAGACATGAGACTTTAGAAATGTGCGGAAATTTTTATGCGACCCCGAAGGAAGTTCTTAATTTGAAATAATCTTTGCTTCTTTCTCTTTTTTCGGGCAGTGCAACATGAATGAGTGAACATTATTGTAAAGCCTCCATAAAACGGAAGCTCCAAGGTAGTTTTTAGGAATGAATTTTTTAAAACGTTTCTTTAGTAAATAAAATCATGGATTATTATTAAGCGGAAATGTTTTAGTAATTTAATAAAAATAAAAAAACAAATTCACATAATGACCATCTTACAATGATAAGCTTTATGACAGCTTTTTGGGGAGGGGGAGAGGAATATTGCATATATTTTCGGAAATGGTATAGAATGGGAGACATTGTTCTTCGACTCTACTTTATGGACAAGCTCATAGGAAGTTTTACCAATTAAAACGACTTAATTTTTTATAACGACGACTATAGAATGGTGATAATAATTTTGCCACTCCATTTGTAGCACATCGAAATATCCATATCCTACATAGTCCTCTACAGCATATAAAGTGTGGCTGTTATGTACTGCAACCAACTTCATGTTGCTATTTGGCTGCAATCCATTATTTTAATGTGAATAAATCTGTTGTCTCTCGTACCATTACTCGTTACCATGATACTGACAGTATTGTACCCACCGTTGCCACAGTTGGTAGAATTCTACCAATAAAGGTAGATTTTGTTACTGTTTGGTAAACTGGTAGAATTTTTTATGTTTTACTATATTTTCCAAAATATTCCTCATTCCAATTAAGATGTACTTCACAAATTTTCTATAGAATAAAATTCGAGAAAATAATAATATTAATAATAACAAGTATATACAACCATAAGTTCGGCCAGGCCAAATCTTATGTAGAAATTTCTACTAAAGACGGTCATCAACAATTGAATTACTTGGGTTGCGGCCGATGGAAAGGCATCTTAAAACTTCTTAACATCATCTTCTAAATTGTAAGTTAGTTCATGCGGGATATATATTAGTCAAAAGAAAGGTCGATTAAATACGTATAAAGGGTGATACGGTCAAAATTTGGTCAATATAAACTTGACGTATTTCTTTAAATTTTGAATTTAAAAAACCTGAACACCCCTCATTTTGAAGGTGTGTGTGTGTTGCTCCTATTTTGATTTTGGAATTCACTCTTCAGTTGTCAAAATGCCGTCCAAGCAAGAAGAGCAGCGTATCAAAATTTTGCTCGCGCATCGCGAAAATCCGAGCTACTCGCACGCAAAGCTGGCAAAATCGCTAAAAGTTGCCAAATCAACCGTTACAAATGTAATTAAAGTGTTTGGGGAACGTTTGTCGACAGCCAGGAAGTCTGGATCGGAGGGAAATCGAAAACCGGAAATCGAGAACCGGCATCTCTCTCTCCGAGATGCCGCAAATAAGCTGGGTGTATCGTCTACAACCGTGCATCGAGCCAAAAAACGAGCCGGACTATCGACTTGCAAGAAGGTAGTGACTCCAAATCGCGATGATAAACAAAATACGACGGCCAAAGCGCGATCCCGGAGGCTGTACACGACGATGCTGACGAAGTTTGACTGCGTGGTAATGGACGACGAAACCTACGTCAAAGCCGACTACAAGCAGCTTCCCGGACAGGAGTTTTATACGGCAAAAGGAAGGGGAAAGGTAGCAGATATTTTCAAGCACATAAAACTGTCAAAGTTCGCAAAGAAACATCTGGTTTGGCAAGCCATCTGTACCTGTGGCTTGAAAAGCAGCATTTTCATAGCTTCCGGGACTGTCAACCAAGAAATTTACGTGAAAGAGTGTTTGAATAAACGCCTGCTGCCTTTCCTGAAGAAACACGGTTGTTCCGTACTGTTTTGGCCGGATTTGGCATCTTGCCATTACGGTAAAAAGGCCATGGAGTCGTACGCCGCCAACAACGTGCAGGTGGTTCCCAAGGACAAGAACCCTCCCAACACGCCAGAGCTCCGCCCAATTGAGAAATACTGGGCTATTGTCCAACGGAACCTAAAGAAGACCAAAAAACTGTTAAGGTCGAACAGCAGTTCAAGGCAAACTGGCTTTCTGCGGAGAGGAAGGTGAACAAGGTGGCTGTACAAAATCTGATGGCAGGTGTCAAGCGTGAGGCCCGGCAATTCGGATTTGGAAAAGCGAAAGCCTAACTGAATATTTTTCCTGAATTTTATACTAATTGAACTCGAAAAAGAAATTTAATTTGATTTTTTAAATAAACGATTTCACCGATTTACACGCATTTTCCCTTGACCAAATTTTGACCGTATCACCCTTTATATTCGGTTCTTGACCGATATATACAGGGAAGAAATAATAACGAACCGATATGAACTTTTGTGCGGAAATTATAGATCCAGAATTTAAATATGGGGAGGTGTCGCTTTATGTGGGAGATATATGCAATTATGACCACAAGTCTACCAAAAATGGCAGATTTTTTTACAGTTTAGCAGATTGGTAGCATTCTTGATTTTTTTACGATTTTGCAAAATATTCCTCTCCAACTAAGAAGTGCTTCATAAATTTTCTATAGAAATACAATTTTGACAAAATTTTCTACAGAAATAAAATTCTGACAAAATATTCTATAGAAATTATATTTTGACAAAATTTCCAAAAGAAATAAAATGTTGACAAAATTTTCTATGGCAACCTAACCTAACCTAACTTTAGACCGATACGGACCAATTTTGGCATGGTTGTTATCGGCCATATACCAGTGGATATATCGGATAGTATAAATTTTCCTCCTTCAAGAGGCTTTATATGGGGCTGTATATAATTATTTTGGCATGGTTGTCAGATACCATATACTAACTCCACCTACCAAATTTCAACCGGATCGGATGAATTTTGCTCCTCCAAAACGCTCCAGAGGTCAAATCTGATGATCGATTTATATGGGGGCTATATATACTTAAGGACCTATATTGGACAATTTTTGCATAGTTGTTAGAGACCGTATGCTAACACCACCTACCAAATTTCAACCGGATCGGATGAATTTTTCTCCTTCAAGACGCTCCGCCAAATTTGTCAAATTTGGGAATCGGTTTATATAGGGGCTATATATAATTATGGACCGATTTCGACCAATTTTTTCATGGCCATTAAAGACCATATAGTAACACCATGTACCAAATTTCAGCCGGATCGAACGAAATTTTCTTCTCGTAGAGGCTCCGCACGCCAAATCTGGGGATCGGTTTATATGGGGGCTATATATAGTTATGGACCGATATGGACCAATTTTTGCATAGTTGCTAGCGACCATATACTAACACCATGTACCAAATTTCAGCCGGATAGGATGAAATTTGCTTCTCTTAGAGGCTCCGAAAGTCAAATCGGGGGATTGGTTTATATGGGAGCTATATATAATTATGGACCGATATGGACCAATTGTTGTACGGTTCTTAGTGACCATATACTAACACCATATACCAAATTTCAGCCGGATCGGAAAATTTGCTTCTCTTAGAGGCTCCGCCAAATCTGGGGATCGGCGGGGTATATGGGGGCTATACGTAAAAGTGAAGCGATATGGCCCATCTACAGTACCATCCGACCTACATCAATAACAACTACTTTTCCCAAATTTCAAGTCGATACCTTGTTTCGTTCGGAAGTTAGCGTGATTCCAACAGACGGACGGGCATGTTTAGATCGACTCATATTTTCACCACGACCCAAAATTATATACTTTATGTGGTTTTAGAGCAATATTTCGATGTGCTACAAACGGAATGACAAAGTTAATATACCCCCATCCTATGGTGGAGGGTATAAAAATTGTGACAACATTTTCTATAGAAATAAAATGTTGAAAAATTTTGCTATAGAAATAAAATTTTAACTAAATTTACCATAGAAATAAAATTTTGGCAAAATTTCCAATAGAAAATAAATTTTTAGAAAATCTTTTGTCAAATAAAATTTTGACAAAATTTTCTATAGAAATAAAATTTTGACAATATTTCCAATAGAAAATAAATTGAGAGCAGATTTGATGCAGAAATAAAATTTTGACAAAATTTTCTATAGAAAACAAAAATTTTACAAAATTTTCTATGGAACAAAATTTGAAAACGATTTTATTTCTATAGAAATAAAATTTTGACAAAATTTTCTTTAGAAATAAAATTTTGACTAAACATTTTATAAAATAAAATGTTGATAATATTTTCTATAGAAATAAAATTTTGACAAAATTTTCTATAGAAATGAAATTTTGACAAAATTTTCTAAAGAAATAAATTTTTTTTTATAGAAATAAAATTTTTACAAAATTTTCTGTAGAAATAAATTGCTGACAAAATTTTATATAGAAATCAAATTTTGACAAAATTATCTATAGAAATAAAATTTTGACAACATTTCCAATAAAAAATAATTTTTTAGAAAATCTGTAGAAATAAAATTTTGACAAAACTTTCTATGGAAATAAAATTTTGACAAAATTTTCTATAGAAATAAAATTTTGACAAAATTTTCTATAGAAATAAAATTTTGACAAATTTTTCTATAGAAATACATTTTTGAAAAAAATTTGCTATAGAACTAAAATTTTGACAAAATTTTCTTTAGAAATAAAGTTTTGACAAAATATTTTATAAAATAAAATGTAGATAATATTTTCTATAGAAATAAAACTTTGACAAAATTTCCAATAGAAAATAAATTCTGAGAAATAAAAATAAAATTTTGACAAAATTTCCAATAGAAAATAATTTTTAGAAAATCTATAGAAATAAAATTTTGACAAAATTTTCGATGGAAATAAAATTTGGACAAAATTTTCGATGGAAATAAAATTTTGACAAAATTTTCGATGGAAATAAAATTTTGACAAAATTTTCTATAGAAATAAAATTTTGACACTATTTCCAAAAGAAAATAAATTCTGAGCAAATTTGATGCAGAAATAAAATTTTGACAAAATTTTCTATAGAAAAAAAATTTACAAAATTTTCTATGGAAATAAAATAATAAAATTTTGACAAAATTTTCTTTAGAAATAAAATTTTGACAAAATATTTTATAAATTAAAATGTTGATAATATTTTCTAAAGAAATAAAATTTTGACAAAATTTTCTATAGAAATAAAATTTTGATAATATTTCCAATAGAAAATAAATTCTAAGAATAAGATTAAAATTTTGACAAAATTTCCAATAGAAAATAAATTTTTAGAAAATCTAAAGAAATAAAATGTTGACTTTTTTTGTTTGGAAATAAAATTTTTCACAAAATTTTCTATGGAAATAAAATTTGAAAACGATTTCTATAGAAATAAAATTTTGACAAAATTTTCTTAAGAAATAAAATTTTGATAAATTTCTGACAAAATTTTCTATAAAAATAAAATTTAGAAAAAATTTTCTATAGAAATAAAATGTTGACAACATATTCTATAGAAATAAAATTTTGACAAAATTTTGTGTAGCAATAATTTTTTTGTAGAATAATAATTTTTATTGTTGTTTTTGATCTCAGCTTAAAACCATGCATTGATTAAACTACAAGTCCTCTGTTGGTTAAGTCAATGCATGATTTTAAGCTGAGATCAAAAACAACAATACTGATTTAATGAATGATCGAATGAAGATTGAGGAAGCACGCTCAAAAACAAACCCAGCCAACCATATTCAAATGGATGATTTGAGTTTGGAAAAGGAAAAGAGATATGCTTGCAAATTTGTTTAGGCAGTAGCCGACTATCAAACCTTTTTTTCGGAAGGTTCAAGCGTAGTTCACTTTGGGTTGAGTGAATTACCCGAATTTATTCTGATAATTGTTTAATAGTTTTGCTGCAAGTAGAGGATGCTGATGAGGAATGTGGTAATACCGAAACAGCTGTACATCCAACCATTTTGCAGTCTATAGGGCTTTGCTCAAATAAATTTGACAAACATACTTTTCCTCTGTTGGTTAAGCTACACCTGTAGTTTAGTCAATGCATTGTTTTAAGCTGAGATCAAAAATAACAATAATGATTGAAGAGAAACCAACAATAACAAACAAAACGAATGAAATAAATTTTCGACAAAATTTTCTATAGAAATGAAATTTTGACAAAATTTTCTATACAAATTAAATTTTGTCAAAATTTTCCATATAAATAAAATTTTGTCAAAATTTTTACAAAATTTTCTATAGAAATAGAATTTCCAATAGAAACGAAATTTTGACAAAATTTTCTATAGAAATAAAATTTTGACAAAATTTTCTATAGAAATAAAATTTTGACAAAATTTTCTATAAAAATCAAATTTTGAAAAATTTTCTATAGGAAAAAAATTTGATTTAGAAATAAAATTTTAACAAAATTTACCATAGAAATAAAATTTTGGCAAAATTTCCAATAGAAAATAAATTTTTAGAAAATCTTTTGTCAAATAAAATTTTGACAAAATTTTCTATAAAAATAAAATTTTGACAATATTTCCAATAGAAAATAAATTGAGAGCAGATTTGATGCAGAAATAAAATTTTGACAAAATTTTCTATAGAAAACAAAAATTTTACAAAATTTTCTATCGAACAAAATTTGAAAACGATTTTATTTCTATACAAATAAAATTTTGACAAAATTTTCTTTAGAAATAAAATTTTGACTAAACATTTTATAAAATAAAATGTTGATAATATTTTCTATAGAAATAAAATTTTGACAAAATTTTCTATAGAAATGAAATTTTTAAAAAATTTTCTAAAAAAATAAATTTTTTTTATAGAAATAAAATTTTTACAAAATTTTCTGTAGAAATAAATTGATGACAAAATTATCTATAGAAATAAAATTTTGACAATATTTCCAATAGAAAATAAATTCTGAGAAATAGAAATAAAATTTTGACAACATTTCCAATAGAAAATAATTTTTTAGAAAATCTGTAGAAATAAAATTTTGACAAAACTTTCTATGGAAGTAAAATTTTGACAAAATTTTCTATAGAAATAAAATTTTGACAAAATTTTGTATAGAAATAAAATTTTGACAAATTTTTCTATAGAAATACATTTTTGAAAAAAATTTGCTATAGAACTAAAATTTTGACAAAATTTTCTTTAGAAATAAAGTTTTGACAAAATATTTTATAAAATAAAATGTAGATAATATTTTCTATAGAAATAAAACTTTGACAAAATTTCCAATAGAAAATAAATTCTGAGAAATAGAAATAAAATTTTGACAAAATTTCCAATAGAAAATAAATTTTTAGAAAATCTATAGAAATAAAATTTTGACAAAATTTTCGATGGAAATAAAATTTTGACTAAATTTTCTATAGAAATAAAATTTTGACACTATTTCCAATAGAAAATAAATTCTGAGCAAATTTGATGGAGAAATAAAATTTTGACAAAATTTTCTATAGAAAAAAAAAAATTTACAAAATTTTCTATGGAAATAAAATAATAAAATTTTGACAAAATTTACTTTAGAAATAAAATTTTGACAAAATATTTTATAAATTAAAATGTTGATAATATTTTCTATAGAAATAAAATTTTTACAAAATTTTGTATAGAAATAAAATTTTGACAATATTTCCAATAGAAAATAAATTCTAAGAATAAGAAATAAAATTTTGACAAAATTTCCAATAGAAAATAAATTTTTAGAAAATCTAAAGAAATAAAATGTTGACTTTTTTTTGTTTGGAAATAAAATTTTTCACAAAATTTTCTATGGAAATAAAATTTGAAAACGATTTCTATAGAAATAAAATTTTGACAAAATTTTCTTAAGAAATAAAATTTTGATAAATTTCTGACAAAATTTTCTATAAAAATAAAATTTAGACAAAATTTTCTATAGAAATAAAATCTTGACAACATATTCTATAGAAATAAAATTTTGACAAAATTTTGTGTATCAAAAATTTTTTGTAGAATAATAATTTTTATTGTTGTTTTTGATCTCAGCTTAAAACCATGCATTGATTAAACTACAAGTCCTCTGTTGGTTAAGTCAATGCATGATTTTAAGCTGAGATCAAAAACAACAATACTGATTTAATGAATGATCGAATGAAGATTGAGGAAGCATGCTCAAAAACAAACCCAGCCAACTACATTTAAATGGATGATTTGAGTTTGGAAAAGGAAAAGAGATATGCTTGCAAATTTGTTTAGGCAGTAGCCGACTATCAAACCTTTTTTTCGGAAGGTTCAAGCGTAGTTCACTTTGGGTTGAGTGAATTACCCGAATTTATTCTGATAATTGTTTAATAGTTTTGCTGCAAGTAGAGGAATGTGGTAATACCGAAACAGCTGTACATCCAACCATCTTGCAGTCTATAGGACTTTGCTCAAATAAACTTGACAAGCATACTTTTCCTCTGTTGGTTAAGCTACACCTGTAGTTTAGTCAATGCATTGTTTTAAGCTGAGATCAAAAACAACAATAATGATTGAAGAGAAACCAACAATAACAAACAAAACGAATGAAATAAATTTTTGACAAAATTTTCTATAGAAATGAAATTTTGACAAAATTTTCTATACAAATTAAATTTTGTCAAAATTTTCCATATAAATAAAATTTTGTCAAAATTTTTACAAAATTTTCTATAGAAATAGAATTTCCAATAGAAACGAAATTTTGACAAAATTTTCTATAGAAATAAAATTTTGACAAAATTCTTTGTAGAAATAAAATTTTGACAAAATTTTCTATAGAAATAAAATTTTGACAAAATTTTCTATAGAAATAAAATTTTGACAAAATTTTCTATAGAAATAAAATTTTGACAAAATTTTCTATAAAAATCAAATTTTGAAAATTTTTCTATAGGAATAAAATTTTTACAAAATTTTCTATAGAAATAAAATTTTGACAAAATTTTCTGTAGAAATAAAATTTTGGCAAAATTTCCAATAGAAAATAAATTTTTGACAAAATTTTCGATAGAAAATAAAATTTTGACAAAATTTTCTATAGAAATAAAATTTTGACAAAATATACTATAGAAATAAAATGTTGACAACATTTTCTATAGAAATACAATTTTGACAAAATTTTCTATAGAAATAAAATTTTGACAAAATTTTTTGTAGAAATAAAATTTTGACAAAATTTTTTGTAGAAATAAAATTTTTACAAAATTTTCTATAGAAATAAAATTTTGACAAAATTTTCTGTAGAAATAAAATTTTGGCAAAATTTCCAATAGAAAATAAATTTTTGACAAAATTTTCGATAGAAAATAAAATTTTGACAAAATTTTCTATAGAAATAAAATTTTGACAAAATTTAGTATAGAAATAAAATGTTGACAACATTTTCTATAGAAATAAAATTTTGACAAAATTTTCCATAGAAATAAAATTTTGACAAAATTTGCTATAGAAATAAAATTTTGACAAAATTTTTTGTAGAAATAAAATTTTGACAAAATTTTCTATAGAAATTAAAATTGTGAAAATAAAAAAAGAGAAATTTTCGTTAAATTTTTGGTAAATTTTTCTCTCCAAATTTTGGTAAATTATTTTTGGCTCGAGTGCGACTTGAACTTTGATTACAAAAATGTGTTCACAGACAGACGGACATGGCAATATCGACTCAGGAAGCGATGCTAAACACCATGTGTCTATTTTGTCTCCTTCTGTGTGTTGCAAACATATGCACTAACTTATAATATCCAGTCGAACCACTTTTATTTTGATAACACTTTGTATTATCTGCTCTCTCTATAGACGTAACACCAACTGAATTCATTATAATACGAGTATAGAAAAACTTCATTAAATTAAGTTTAAGTAGTAAACCAGAATAGTTTAGCAATTACAATATATCTTTGCAATATTTGCAAATATTCTTGCTCTCCCCCACTCAATCTAACCCATCATGGATTGTAATAAATAAATGGCCAATATCTTAGATCTACTAAATATTCCAATGCATAGATGATATATTCGTAATTCGTAACAGCTTAATTGGAATTTTTTGCCAGCAAACGTCGAGTAGCCTCGAGTAGACATACGTTTGGCCAACATTGGTGTTGGTCATCAAAGCCAACACTCAACCAGACCAGTAAATGTGGTTTTATGCTTTATTTGAGTCCTTTTCAGTAGCCTTCGACAAACAAATAACCTCAGGCCTAGTTAACAATCTGACCGGCAGTTAATTTGTTTCACCATACAATGTTGTTGCCTTTGGTCTCGTGCTCTCTCGCTCCCTCTCTCTGGTGGCTGTTTAACTTTGGTTTCCTTCCGTTGGGAAGTTTGCTTCGCTACCTTCATTCGAACAACAGAAACGTGATTAATTTTGTGATTATTTCGGACCATGTAATGAACCGATTCACAAGTGGTTTATTGATATGCAATGCAATCAGGCTATCTGCTTTGGAGGCATGAGCCCATTAAGAATTTACTAATTAGTTTTTTTTTCTCCATCTCGAAAATGAGTTACGTTTTTATGGAAGGATATTACAAACAGCAGCAACAATAATAAAACTGCGAAAAAGTTTTTATACTGTTTATATTGAATGTAGTTAACATTGTTCATCCATATTTTGCTGAAAACTTAATTTTAACAACATTTTATATTTTTATAGAAATTTTCCACGGATAATATCAAATAATGGGTTGCAACAGTGTTACCAGTATTTTTCTGGCTCTTGTCCCCAAATTATGATGATTTCGTCCCCAAAAATCCCTTATTTAAATTTAAATTCCTCAAAGAAATCCCCAATACTCGTACATTTTGATAAGTTTTTTTTTGTTGAAAAATAAATAAAGAATAAGGCTATGCTGTAGAAAATCAGTAATAATTTAAAAATTAAAAATTTGTCAAATCCAGCAAGCTGCAATAATAAAAAGATTTCGAACCACAAACACCCAGAGAAGGAATACACAGAAAACAATATCACCCAAATATTTCCAATTAAAAAGTTAATTTAAGTTGAATTTTTTTTTTTCAATTAATAAATTAATTGGTACAATTAACTTTTTAATCAAGATAGAAACATTAAGTTAATTAAGTCAATGATTGAAAATTTTAAAATTTTTAGTTAAAAAGTTAATTGATACAATTAACTTTTAATCAAATTCGGAAGACTAAGTCAGTTAAAAAAGTGATGAACATTTTTTTAAATTTTTGATTAAATTTTTTTTTCAAACAATCAATTGTTAATCCAAATAATGCCAATTCAAAATGTAATTGAAAATAGTTACCTTTTTTAATTACTAAATTAATTGAGTTTTGCAATTAAATTTTTAATTGAATCAATTAAAAAATTAATTGAAATTTGGTAATGAAATCAATAAATTTTTTAATCAAAAATTTTTTCTATGCCCAATTAAAATTGTGACGATACTATCATTTTCGTGATTGAAGACATTTCAATTAAAAAATTACTTGGATCAATTAATTTCGTGATTGAATCAGAAAAATTTTTTTTTTGTGTGTATGATCACCTCAAACATGTTTTAAGAGCATCATGTTATTTTTGGATGGTGACCATGTAACATGGTTTTCGCAATCATGTTATTTTCTCGGAAATCATGTATCTGGTTTCGGCAAGCAGGTTATATCTGACGAGAAAATAAGATTTTAGTGACAAACATGTTACATGATCACCATACAAAAATAACATTTTGCTCTCGAAACATTTTTGAGGTGATCATATTCCTTCTCTGCGTGAATGCTGGAAATATTAAAAAGGGTGTACGGTCACCTTGTATTTATACGCGAAAATTTACTTTTAAATAATCAAATGGCAAAATTGGGTGGTAGACACGTTGTCAAAAGTGGTAGAATTCTACCAGAAATTGTAAATTTCTTATTGTTTTATAGATTGGCAGAATTTTTGATAGAGAAATAAAATTTTGACAAAATTTTCTATAGAAATATAATTTTGACAAAATTTTCTATAGAAATAAAATTTTGAAAAAATTTTCTATAAAAATAAAATTTTGACAAAATTTTTTATAAAAATAAAATTTTGACAAAATTTTCTATAAAAATAAAATTTTGACAAAATTTTCTATAAAAATAAAATTTTGACAAAATTTTTTATAGAAATAACATTTTGAGAAAACTTTATAAAGAACTAGAATTTGTAATAAATTAATAAAATAAAATTTTGACAAAATTTTCCACAGAAATATAATTTTGGCAAAATTTTCTATACAAATAAAATTTTGACAAAATTTTCTATAAAAATAAAATTTTGACAAAATTTTCTATAAAAATAAAATTTTGACAAAATTTTTTATAGAAATAACATTTTGACAAAACTTTATAAAGAACTAAAATTTATAATAAATTAATGATTTTGTTTTTTTTTTTTTGGCAAAATTGTCTATAGAAAAAAATTTTTGACAAAATTTTCTACAGATATAAAATTTTGGCAACATTTTCTAAAAAAATAAAATTTTGACAAAATTTTTTATAGAAATAAAATTTTGACAAAATTTTCTATGGAAATAAAATTTTGACAAAATTTTCTTTAGAAATAAAATTTTGTTAAAAAAGATTAAACCGATTTCTCGAAAAATTCCTACAAAAATCCCCAAATTTATGAAAATTCCCCACTAAATCCCAAGTCCCCAACCCAGAAATTTCGTCTCCATTCACAAAAAAATATCCCTAATTTGGGAAAAAATCCCCAATACTGGCAACACTGGGTTGAACAGTTTGCATAATAGAATCACCTAACTAAGATCCATGAAAAGATTAAATTCCTTTTTTAAAACATTGGCCCAATACTAGGTCCCTTTTTCACAATCTCGGTTTAAGAGTGTGCAGAAAAAATACAACCGAAATATTTTAAATTTTTAAGTAGATTGATTGATACTGACAACATAATCAATTAAAAGTTAACTGACACAATTGAAGTATAGTTTCCTTGCCGCCAAATGAGGTTAGCCTACGCTAAGTATTGTGGTAGGCCGTTATTTTAGGCTCACTTTGACTATTCAGCCCATTGTGATGCCAAATGTTGTGAACCTCTCTCTTATCAATGAGTGCTGCCCGATTCTAACTTTAGCTTAATGACAAAGGACTTCCTTTTCCTAGTCCGAACGGCGGTGTGGTAGAAATGAAGGCAGCAATTTCCTTTTTAAGTCGTTCTTGGTTAACGCGTGCTGAGTGTGATGGTAGTTCTCCTGGAATGTGGTTGTTTGCCCCTCCCGGGCTTCAATACTATATAGGTGTACAATTCCGTGATTGGTTTTTGCTGGAATGAACTGTATGTTTTAGTAATCTCCCACAACCGTAAATCAGTATAAAGCTTTCATAATTATTTCTACACAGACACAAATTTCACGAAAATTTTTCCAATTAAAATCTTAATTGAATTTTAAAAAATATTCAATTAATAGTATCAATTAATTTTTTAATTGACTGTCAATTAATTTTTTTTAATTGGTACTATCATTTCTGTAATTGAAGACATTTAAATTAAAAAATTAATTGGATCAATTAATTTCGTGATTGAATCAGAAACAATTTTTTTTTTGTGTACAGGTGAAGTATTTTAAATTACGACAAAAATAAAAAATATGTTAACAAATAAACAAAATGTTTCACTATATTTCTCCTTTAACAATCAGGAGTAAAAGAGACATTTAGAGAAAATAACTCCTCTTTAATTTTGCCTCACAAATCCTTAATTGTAAATACCACTATTAAATAATTTATCAACTCGTTTTGATGAATGTTAATTCTACGATTAGGATGCTACAAGACCACTCACTACATCCATGGCAAATGGGAATAAATGTACAATCAATGTTTCCATTTGGATACCTTTTAATTTTTTTCCTTTTTCCCTCTAATTCTTTCTCCATTTCAGGTTGATTTACGGCACATTGATGAATTGAATGGAACAAATGTGGTCGAAGTTGGAGTGGATCTATCAGAATTTTATACATCTGTGGAATGGGATATTTTAGAAGTACCTGCTGTAAGGTAAGTTCTCTAACGAAACCGGAATACATAGTTTTTTTTCTACACAGAAAAAAAATTTCACGAAAAATTTTCCAATTAAATTTTAATTGTTTTTTTTTTCTACACAGAAAAAAATTTCACGAAAAATTTTCCAATAAAATTTTAATTGAGTTTTAAAAAATATTAAATTAAAAAGTTAATTGAATCAACAAATTTTTTAATTGAAACAAAAATCAATCACGAAAATTAATAGTATCAATTAATTTTTTTATTTGAATCAATTAATTTTTTAATTGAATCAATTAATTTTTTAATTGACCTACAATTAATTTTTTAATTGATACTATCATTTCTGTGATTGAAGACATTTCAATTAAAAATTAGTTGGATCAATTAATTTCGTGATTGAATCAGAAAAATTTTTTTTGTGTGTAGAATGAAATCGTTCGAATTGTATGTCATTGTGCCCTCAATGGATGACGGTATGACATGAACATGGAGATATTTTTCAATATTGCTATGTAATTGGAATGAATTGGTCTTATAATCGCATAAAAGTGTTTTTTGCCCAACCCACTCTCAGGTCATGGCATTTCCAATCGATGAGATAGAGCCATGGGCAATTCGTTGTTTTTCTTTCTATGCGATTTATCGGGCTTCATATCTTTAGGTTCTATCTGCTTTTGGGTTTGACACTCTAAGTGCTGCAGGTAAAATGTAAAAGTGTTGTAAAGCAGGATACTACTACTACTAGATAATAACAGTCCTTCGAGGGAAAAAGGAAGCAGCGATGCTTGTTGTCCTCCTTTTTTTCTTCTCTGACAATTAGTCGATGTGTCACGTAATGTTGCTATCATTTATGTTTGACGCCAAAGATAATCGAGCTTCCTTCAAGCTTGTTCTTCAATTCCGTTTCCACTGCAAATATTGTAAGAGAGAGAGTTGGCCTGGTGTCTGGATGTTTCATTTTTAGTGCTTGCTATTTCGATTTTATACTCTGGATCCCCACAGTACTACTTACCTTCCAATCCGCTCTCTTCTTTGACATCTGTATGGAGCTATTTTTAGTTGATAGGTCAAAAACAAAACAAATGAATACTCACACACACACAAACATATAGGAAAATGTACCCAACAAGCGAAAAACACTATAACAGTGAACACGAATAAAACAAAGTGATAAACAAACTTTAGCTTTGGGGTATGACTTTTTATTATTATCATTAAATTTTCATTAAAACCCAGATATACTCTCAATGATAATGAATGGCCCAGCGAAATGGGCTAAAAAGTACACAAAACAGCCACAAAGCTTCCAACAAAGAAAACGAAAAACAACTCACAGATTTAATGATATCAACATTAAGCCATAAAAGCAATGATTGCATTTCCGAGTAAGATTTCAAAATCAACTACTCCATTATCTGCACTCTCTCTTTCTCTTTCTCTCTGGTGTAATGATAAAGAGTGTGTAGTGTGGCAGTGTTTATAAATGTGTTGTGAATTTCAAATAATATCCCACAGAATATTAATGAGCAAATATTGTGTGTGAGAATAAGAGAGAGAGAGGGAGATAAGTTATTTATTTATTTAAGTCTATGGATTACAATCATTATAGTCTAGCAGAAATAAAACTAATAGCGATTTCGATTGGGAAAAAAGAGGCAACATTCTCGAAATTGATGAAAAAATATGAAGGCAACTATCATAGATTTTAGACCCTGTATCCCTCACAATATTATGAATTAACAATAACTTTGGAATGACACTGTCATTTGGGCGAAAATGCAATGAGGAAAAGAGTAGTGTAACACCAAGGCAACATATTTTTTGTGAATCGAAAACGCCATAAATAAAATCTAAAGCAGATTTAAAATTTTTTAAGAACATTCTAAAGTCCCCATCACGCAAGCTATACCATTTATAAAAGTTTTTTAGTGCTCTCAAATAGCAAAATCACAACAATTTTGAATATTCTATACCATAATCAGTCCAAAGTATAAGACCTTTCTAATGAATACGATACTGGAAATAATGGTCGTAGGTTGGAGTTTTCCTTTCAGAAAAAAGACACCTTCATTTTGTCCGAACAGAGTGTACATTTTTTAAATGCTGCCAACAACCTAAAACAAAAACAAGTAAGGAAAGTCTAAAGTCGGGCGGGGCCGACTATATTATACCCTGCACCACAAGTTTAGGAAAATTAGAGTCAGTTTTACAACTTTTCGACTAAGCCGTGGCGATTTAACAAGGAAAATGTTGGTATTTTGACCGTTTTTGTCGAAATCAGAACCGATTTCAATCAAATTTGGCGCTCATGACTATATTACTAATTGTAGTCCTAGTGCAAAATTTCAACCAAAACTCTGTCTTCTGGGGCCATATAAGTCCATATCGGGCGAAAAATATATATGGAAGCTATATCTAAATCTCAACCGATTTCAATCAAATTTGGCACACTTGACTATACGACTAAGTGTGATGTTTGTACAAAATTTCAAGCAAATCGGTATAAAACTCTGGCTGCTGGGTCCATATTAGTGCATATCGGGCGAAAGATATATATGGGAGCTATATCTAAATCTGAATCGATTTCTTCCAAAATCAATAGGGTTCTATTCTGACCCAAGTTAGGACATGTGCCAAATTTGAAGGCGATTGGACTTAAATTGCGACCTAAACTTTGATCACAAAAATGTGTTCACAGACAGACGGACGGACAGACGGACAGACGGACAGACGGACATGGATATATCGACTCAGGTGCGGTAACGGCTTAAGGTGCGGTAACGGCTGCCGATGGCATGGTAAAGGGTGGTTAAAATTTCAAGGGCCGATGTTGATTTTAAATAAAACACAAACTATTTAGGAAATTATAGTATTTTTATTTTATTATGATATATTGGTATTACTCAATGATGTATGGAATAAAATATCGGCCAAATGGGCGCCGCGACCTCGATGGCACACCTTCATCCGATGGTCCAAATTTTCGATGACGCTGAGGCATAATGGAGGTTCTATGCCGTTAATGTGCCGAATTATCTCATCCTTTAGCTCTTGAATTGTTGCTGGCTTATCGACGTACACCTTTTCTTTCAAATAACCCCAAAGAAAAAAGTCCAACGGTGTCAAATCACATGATCTTGGCGGCCAATTGACATCGCCATTACGTGAGATAACACGGCCATTGAATTTGTTGCGCAAAACAGCCATTGTGTGGCAAGTGGTTCGGGCCATAAAAAGTTCGTTATCATCTCACGATAGCGAACACCATTCACAGTAACTGCCTGACCGGCCTCATTTTGGAAAAAATACGGCCCGATGATGCCGCCAGCCCATAAACCGCACCAAACAGTCACTCTTTGTGGGTGCATTGGTTTTTCGACAATCACTCTTGGATTCTCATTCACCCAAATGCGGTAATTCTGTTTATTGACGAATCCATTGAGGTGAAAATGTGCCTCATCACTGAAGATGATTTTCTTCGAAAATTGATCATCCACTATTGCCATTTAACCATTTAACACTTTATTGGATTGTGTATCTCTCCATGGTTCAAATTGAGTAAGTCTGAAATAGAGAAATGTCAAATCAAATTCGGAAAAAAACTTGGCGTTTAGGTGTGGTTCACATTCAACATCGGCCCTTACAATTTTACCACCCTTTATCTTAAAACCTCCTAATACCGTCTTCTAAATGTAAGTCCATACATGGTATATATTAAATCAAGAAAGATCGATTAAATACGTATATAATTCAGTTTGACAAAATTTTCTATAGAAATAAAATTTTGATAAAATTTTCTATAGAAATAAAATTTTAACAAAATTTTCTATAGAAATAAAATTTTCACAAAATTTTCTATAGAAATAAAATTTTGACAAAATTTTCTATAGAAATAAAATGTTGGTAGATTATTTTTGGCTCGAGTGGCAACCAAGATTATGAACCGATATGGACCAATTTTTGTGTGATTGGGGATCGGCTATAGGTCGATCGGTAGACCGATATGGACCAATTTTGGTATGGTTGTTAGCGGCCATATACTAACACCACGTTCCAAATTTGAACCGGATCGGATGAATTTTGCTCCTCCAAGAGGCTCCGGAGGTCAAATCAAAAAGTGTTCGTGCAAAATTTCAGCCCATCTTCGAATTTCGAACCTGCCTGCTGACAATCAGCACGATTGCTTCATTATTGAAAACTGTAGATATATTACAACAGATAGACGGACATGGTTAAATAGTCTTAGAATTTCTCCCTGATCAAGAATATATATACTGTATATAATCGGAAATCGATATTTCGATGTGTTACAAACGGAATGATAAACTTATTATACCCCCATAACAATTCTATGGGGGTGGGTATAAAAATTTTCAAATGCAACCCAAAAATATGTATGATTTAGATTCCATTTAGATCTTCAGCCAAACAAACAAAATCGGTTTCAGAACATCCAAGCAAAAAAATTGGAAAGTTGTTCTAAAGGCAGAACTTTAAAAGCACTTCCAAAAGTGTTCTCCCACAGATGTTCTTTATTTTAACTACACAGGAAGTTCTTTTAATTAAATTTTTTATAACTCGTTTTTTTCATATTTTTAATGGGTAATTTTAACTTGTATTGTTTCAAGTAGGCAATTAAAAAAATTGTACAAATTATTTAAATTTCGTCGAAAAAATACTACATCCATTCTAGAAAAATTGCAAATTTTTATTTTAATATTTGAAGTCGAACGGTTCAGACAAGTGTTAGAATGCGTTAAAAATCATAAAAAATTCTAATTATAATTTTAACTTGTATTGTTTCAAGTAGGTAATTATTTAAATTTCGTCGAAAAAATACTACATCCATTGCACTTTTTTTTAATATTTAAATATATGAAGTCGAACGGTTCAGACAAGTGTTAGTTAGAATACGTTAAAAATCATAAAAAATTATGCAAAAATATTTATTTGGCAAAATATCACAGAATTCGGAACACACCTTAAGAAGTGATGGGATGGGATTTGGTGCAATGTCTGTTGAAATAGTGAACATCCTTCCAAGTCCATGTTAAATTCATTGCTCCCGCGTCGATTTTTCACCACTTCCGGATCCTAAATTAACATTTTCACTACTTTTTTTAGTGGGAAAGAAAGTACAAAATTATTGGTCAGTGTGAAATTCTAAGATGATATAGAAAACTTGCGGATTGTAAGTCTTCTGTTGTAATTACGCTGGAACTTTGTCGATTTTATATTTCGGTATTGGGCAACCCTAGTGTAGCAATCTGACACGTACTCAGAACGTTTTGACATGCCTTTTATGTAATGTCAATTTTCCCTGAAGTAAAGAAAAAAGTTTTTGATTTTAAGAAATAATCTTTAAATTGACTGAACTAATCTTAAAATTTTGAGCATAAATTTAAAGCTACAAAGCCTCCTAAAAAATGACTTTATTTTAAAGAATTCGCATCTTTGGCTCAGAATCAATACCAAAATCTTTAAGAAAAGGTCAACATTTTTGGATCCAAGGGTAAGATTTAATTTGAGATTGGTGCATCCAGATTTAAAAATTTTTTATCCGCAATATCTTTAATCAACTGTAATATTTGTATTGTAGAATATCATGAGTTCATCAATTCTCTCTATATCTACCCTTCGGTATATATGCCCTAATCTTTTCGCTCTGCTCTATAACAATGTTTACATATTTTACTCCATCAGCCAATATAATAAATTCAATTTATAAATCAGCATAATTTAATAATAACATTTGGTGTAATAATTCAATAGAATGCTATCTAATATCATATCAAAAATACAACGGATGCGGAAGTTCCTTTCACAGACATACGGGTATATGTAGAGCATCTTGCGTACAGATTTTGTCGCATTATTTCATTGGCCAATATCCTTCCTTCTCGAATACTTCGAAATTTGCCATTTAACCTAAAAGATCAGATTACTCATGGATTACATATTTATGATTTATTGGATTACGCTTCACTGTTTTTTTTTTTTCCTGCAGAGTTCAAAGACCTTTTTCTCGATGCCGTATTGCGAGATGCTGTTCTCTTTAGCAGTGAAATGACGATGGCATTAAATCAAGCCAATACACCTGATACCAAGAATGCGCATCATGCGTAACAGAAGAAAATCCATGACAAAATCCCAAAAATGTATGTATGCCCTCCAAGCGTATCCTCGAAATGGATTTATTACACTTTTTTCTGGTCTACGTAAGATTTTATTGCTTAGAGTTTCTGGTTTCGGATACGCGCGACATTAGCTATCTCAGTGACGGCAAACAATGATATCCTATGACCACCACCACCACCACCAGCAACAACCATCAGCATTAAGGCGGTGAAAGTTAGATTCCAAAGGCCAAAAATTGTAATGACATCTGCCTGGCGTTTGCTATTTTTAACCTTCCTTTCTAACGTTGGCTGTCAACCGAATAGTAACATTGTTAGCCTTTCATGGTGGACTTTTGTGATCCTTTTTTACTTGGAAGGTGTGTGTATGTGTGTGAGCATCTAAGCTTGGTGGCCACATGATAACAGTAGGATGAAATTTCTTAAATTTAGAAAATAAATATTTATACATTTCAACTTAAGAATATCATTTTAGGACGATTGAATTTGAAATTTTGAGCTAATTAATAAATTTAAATTTGCAATGAGTCCACATTTTTCTGTGTCTTAGCCAACCATTTTAGGACTACTATTAGCCAACCCCATGGTATTCTCACGCACTATGAAATTGAAGATTTTTAGAGGTATAGTAACAGGGAATCTGAACCCCTATCAACACCCAGAAGTCGACGCGATAGACAAACAGTGTCTTTGGCAATATTTCTCAGGGCCGGCTCCTGAGCACGGTTGCCACAGTTTAGAATTTTACCAAAAATTGTACATTTTTAACTGTTTGGCTGAATTCTTGATGTTTTGGTAGATTTTGCACAATATTCCTCTCCATTAAGAGGTACTTCAATTTTCTATAGAAATAAAATTTTGCAAAAATTTTATAAAGAAATAAAATTTTGCAAAAAAAAAATTTCTTTAAAAATAACATTTACACAAATTTTCTATAGAAAATACGTTTCAAAAAATGTCTATAAAAATAAAATTTTCCAAAAATTTTCTTTAGAAATTTACTTTAATAAAATAAAATTTTCCAACAATTTTCTATAAAAATTTAATTTTGCAAAAATTCTCAATAGCAATAAAATTTTGCAAACATTTTCTTTAGAAATAAGATTTTGCAAGAATTTTATTTAGAAATAAAATTTGCAAAAAATTCTTAATACAAAATATTAAAAAAAAAATTCTACAGAAATACAATTTTGACAAATTTTTCTATAGAAATAACATATTGACTAAATTTTAAATAAAATTTTCCAAAAATTTTCCATAAAAATTTAATTTTGCAAAAATTCTCAATAGCAATAAAATTTTGCAAACATTTTCTTTAGAAATAAGATTTTGCAAGAATTTTATTTAGAAATAAAATTTGCAAAAATTTTTAATAAAAAATATTAAACAAAAAAATTCTACAGAAATAAAATTTTGACAATATTTTTTATAGAAATAAAATTTTTTCTGAAGAATAAAAGTTTGCAAAAATTTTCCTAAATAAATAAAAAATAAATTTTCTATCAAAATTAGATTTCACAAAAAATGTCTATAGAAATTAAATTTTGCAAAAATTTTCTATAAAAAGACGGTCGGAGCCGACTATATTATACCCTTCACCACTATATAGACAAACATTTGTGTTACCATCTCCACTACTTAAAATTTGCAGGGAGCTATATAAAAGTTGGCATTTCCAGATACAAATACTTTTAATGGAAACAATTTTTTGTACTTCTACAAAAACTCTAGAATTAAAATTTAAATCGGCTAACGCCCTGAGATGAAACATAATGTTAGTAAAAAATATGGAAAATATGAAGCGAGAGAAATGTTAATGCAATTGTACAAAAGAGATTTATGATTTTTCAGGCGATACATATGTATTCGAGATATAGGACAATTAGAGTAATATTTACAATTTTTGCTACTAAGCAGTGGCGATTTTACAAGGATATTGGTTAGATCTCGCCAAGATATGTGGTCAAGTGTGGGTTGTGATATATTATTTGGTCTAGTCGGGCGACTTGGAGCCTTATTTAAAACTCATCCGTTCTGTGGAAATTTTGGCATTGCAGTGTGTAGGATATGGCTAAGATATGGGGAAATAATCATAGAATTTTGTGTAAAGTGTGAGAATTTTGGCCATATTTGCATTCTCTGAGGAAACAAACCAGTCAATTGGAGGAAAATCCCATTGAAAATGGGTCTAAAATATGAAACAGTCTACCATATTTCCCCAACTCTGGTGTACGTATATATGGGAGCTATATACAATCTGAACCAATTTTGACTAAATTTGACATGCATAGTTAGAATAATAATTCTGCTATCTATGCGAAATTTCACGTAAATGGGAGTATAACTTTGGCTCCCCTTGTCACATGAGTGCAAATCGGACGGGAGATTTATATGGGAGCCATATCTAAATCGGAACCGATTTCAACCAAATTTGCCACAATTACCTATACTACTAAACGTACTCCTTGTGCGAAGTTTGAACCAAATCACGGCAAAACCCTGGATTTTGAGGCCATATAAGTTCAAATCGGACGAAATATATATATGGGAGCTATATCTAAATCTGAATCGATTTTGACCATATTTGGCACATACAATAGTACCGTTAAAAATACCGCTTGTGCAAAATTTGAAGTAAGTCAGGGCAAAACTCTGGCTTTTTAGACCATATAAGTCCAAATCGGGCGAAAGATATATATGTGAGCTATATCTAAATCTGAACCGATTTAACCAAAATTTGACACACTTAACGATGCTATTAAACGTACCCCTTGTGCAAAATTTGAAGCAAATCACGGCAAAACTCTGGCTTTTGTGGCCATATAAGTTCAAATCGGACGAAAGATATATATGGGAGCTATATCTAACTTTTAACCGATTTCAATCAAATTTACCAAGCATTGGTAGAATGTCAATATTACCCTCTGTGTGAAATTTCACGAAGATCGGTAGTAAACTTTGGTCTCTGTGGTCATATGAGTCTAAATCGGACGAAAGATATATATGGGAGCTATATCTAAATCTGAACCGATTTGGCTGATATTTTGCAAATTTTTCGAGACTCATAAAATATTCGGATATACTGAATTTGAAGAACATCGGTTGATAAACACGCTAACTATGACCACATCGGGGATAAATATATATGGCAGCTATATCTAAATCTGAACCGATTTTTATCCAAAACCAATAGCGATTGTCTCTGTCCCAAGAATCGGCCCTATGCCATATTTGAGGACGATCGGACTTAAATTGCGAGCTGTACTTTGTGCACAAAATTACATATACAGCCAGACGGACGGACAGACAGACAGACAGACGGACATCGCTAAATCGACTCAGAATTTAATTCTAAGTCGATCGGTATACTAAAAGATGGGTCTATGACCACTATTTCTTGGCGTTACATACAAATGCACAAACTTATTATACCCTGTACCACAGTAGTGGTGAAGGGTATAATAAAGTTTTGCAAAAATTTTCTATGGAAATAGAATTTTGCAAACAAAATCTCTGGAAACAAAATTTTGCAAAAATTTTCTATGGAAATAAAACTTTGCAAACATTTTCTTTAGAAATAAAATTTGCACAAATTTTCTACAGAAATTAAATTTTGCAAGAATTTCATATAGAAATAAAATTGTTAATAAACAAATTGTTAATAAAAAATATTTTGAAAATGAAATTTTGCAAAAATTTTTTATAGAAATTAAATTTTACAAAAATTTTCTATAAAAATAAAATTCTAACAAAATTTTCTATAGCAATAAAATTTTGACAAAATTTTCTATAGAAATACAATTTTGACACAATTTTCTATTGAAATAAAATTTCGACAAGATTTTCTATAGAAATAAAATTTTCTATAGAAATAAACTTTTACAAAACTTTTGTATAGAAATAAAATTTTGACAAAATTTTCTATAGAAATAAAATTTTGCTAAGATTTATGGATATGCAGTTTTTAAAAAATTTTCTATGAATATAAAGTTTTTACAAAATTTTCGTAGAAATAAAATTTTGCAAAATTTCTGTAGAAATAGTTTTGGAAAAATTTTCTATGGAAATAAAAGTTTGCAAAAATTTTCTTTATAAATAACATTTACACAAATTTTATAAAGAAAATCCGATTCACAAAAATTTTCTATAGAAATAAAATTGTACTTCAATAAAATAAAATTTAGTTTTGCAAAAACTCTCAATAGCAATACAATTTTGCAAACATTTCCTTTAGAAATAAGATTTTGCAAGAATTTTATTTAGAAATAAACTTTGCAAAAACTTTTAATAAAAATATTTAAAAAAAATTCTACTGAAATAAAATTTTGACAAACAACAACAGTTTTCTATAGAAATAAAATTTTCCAACAATTTTCTATAAAAATTTAATTTTGCAAAAATTTTCAATAGCAATAAAATTTTGCAAACATTTTCTTTAGAAATAAAATTTTGCAAGAATTTTTTTCATAAATAAAATTTGCAAAAATTTTTAATAAAAAATATTAAACAAAAAAATTCTACAGAAATACAATTTTGACAAAATTTTCTATAGAAATAAAATTTTTTCTGAAGAATAAAAGTTTGCAAAAATTTTCCTTAATAAATAAAAAATAAATTTTCTATTGAAATTAAATTTCACCAAAAATGTCTATAGAAATTAAATTTTGCAAAAATTTTCATTAAAAATAAAGTTTTGCAAAAATTTTCTATGGAAATAGAATTTTGCAAAAAATTTCTGGAAACAAAATTTTGCAAAAATTTTCTATGGAAATAAAAGTTTGCAAACATTTTCTTTAGAAATAAAAATTTGCACAAATTTTCTACAGAAATTAAATTTTGCAAGAATTTTATATAGAAATAAAATTGTTAATAAAAAATATTTTGAAAATTAAATTTTGCAAAAAAATTTTATAGAAATAAATTTTTACTATAGAAAATAGCCATAAAATTTTGACAAAATTTTCTATAGAAATACAATTTTGACAAAATAAAATGTTTACAAAATTTTCAATAGAAATAGAATTTTGACAAAATTTTCTATAGAAATAAAATTTTGACAAAATTTTCCAAAGAAAAAAAATTTTGATAAAATTTTCTATAGAAATAAAATTTTGACACAATTTTCTATAGAAATAAAATTTTGACAAAATTTTCTAAAGAAATAAAATTTTGACAAAATTTTCTATAGAAATAAAAGATTGATAAAATTTACTATAGAAATTAGATTTTAATAAAATTTTCTATGAAAAAAAATTCTATAGAAATAAAATTTTGCAACAATTCTCTATAAAAATACAATTTTGCAAAAATTTTGTATAGAAAAAAAATTGCAAAAATTTTCTATCGAAAAAAAAATTGCAAAAATTTTCTATAGAAATAAAAATTTACAACAAATTTCTATGAAAATAAAAATATGCAAAAATTGTCTATTGAAATAAAAACAAAAAAAAACAACAATAATTTCAAAAATTTTCAATAGAAATAAAACTTTGAAAAAATTGTCTACGTAAATAAAATGTTGAAAGAATATTCTATAGACATAAAATTTTAATAAAATTTTCTACAAATTCAATATAAAACATTTCTTTCGAATATTTTTTTATGCTAAAAGTTGTTTAACAACTTTAATATAAGTTTTGTTTTTTAATTCCGTAGGTTTTTGGTAAAATTCCCCATTTTGTGGGTTTTTTTTTAATAAATTTAAAATCAATTTATTTCCGCTTGCTAAAGTTGTATTTAGTACCGTGTTTTTTAGACAAGGAGCAGCTAAAGCTATTTGTTTTCTTTAAACGAAATTTCTTTAATCCTGTTTGAGTTTGAATAGCTTGAATGTGTAAGTTGCTTGTGCGTTGATAGTTTTTGCGATATTTGTGTGTTGATGACAATAAGAACTACATAACCCAGTGTACGCTCACTAAAATGGAAATTTTGCCATGACCACCCCACTGTGTAACGACAATTTCGAGAAATATGAAAAAAAGGAAATCAAAGTGTTTGTGTTTTTTCTTATGTTTACCAGTTTTGAATAGCAGGCCAAACACTGAGTTGGTCCCAATTGAGCTTACTGACTCGACTTGTAGTTATTTCAATTTTTTCTTGACATAGGTTTACTTAACATTTTGTGCACTTTTGAGGTTTGAGGTTTCGTGGTCCATTTTACTTACATCTACACACACTTGGACACATTTCTACATCTTACCGCACATGCATACGACCATAGGGTTTTTGATTTATTTATTATTATTCGCATATAAATTATATCCAAAGACTTCTCTCACACATACAGACATACACTCGCAGCTATTTTCATATTTTTACACACACACAGCAATTTTAACACATACATCGTCATAATATGAGTTAGCTTACACATCCCAGCAAAAAATCTCATTACTAAAAAATCTTGGCATTACCAACATCAAAATTGTAAGCGTGCTGATACATGCACAAAAAAAATTATTTGATACAATCACGAAATTAATTGATCCAATTAATTTTTTAAAAGAAATGTCTTCAATCACAGAAATGATAGTATCAATTAAAAAAATAATTGAAAGTCAATGAAAGGATTAATTGATCCAGTTAAAAAATTAATTGATACTATTAATTTTTGTGACTGATTTTTGTTTTAATTAAAAAATTGTTGAATCAATTACTTTTTTAATTGAATATTTTTTAATACTCAATTAAGACTTTAATTGGAAATTTTTTCTTAAAATATTTTTCTGTGTGGGGAACAAATGCACTTTGGGAGAAATAAAAAACGAACGGGATCCATGAAATATGGCACCAAAATGAAAACGAAATATAGCTCCATGAAATATATCCCCATTTCATCATATGAAATAAAACCCCAAAATATGAAAAATTACCCCAAATATGTAAGAAATAAAGCCCCAGTATTGTTAGTAGAAACCAACTAATTCACAATTTATAAAAAAAGTCCTATTTTAACAAGAAAAATTTATTTCATTACATTCAAATGACGGTATGAAAATGATCCCCAGGATCCAAATGAAATAGGGTCCAAAAGTGGTCAACGTTTTATAATCAACAGTTGTAACTAGAAATAAAAAGTTTTCAATAGAAATAAATTTTGAAAAAATTTTTGATAGAAATAAAATTTTGACAAAATTTTCTATAGAAATAAAATTTTGATAAAATTTACTATTGAAATAAAATTTGATAAAATTTTCTATAGAAATAATACATTTTGACAAAATTTTCTATAGAAATAAAATTTTGATAAAATTTACTATTGAAATAAAATTTGATAAAATTTTCTATAGAAATAAAATTTTGACAAAATTTTCTATAGAAATAAAATTTTGACAACATTTCTATAGAAAAAAAAATTTTGACAAAATTTTCTATAGAAATAACATTTTGACAAAATTTTCTATAGAAATAAAATTTTAATAAAATTTTCTATTGAAATAAAATTTGATAAAATTTTCTATAGAAATAAAATTTGATGAAATTTTCTATAGAAATAAAATTTTGAAAAAATTTTCTTTAGAAATAAAATTTTGACAAAATTTTCTACAGAAAACATTTTGACAACATTTTTTATAAAAATAAAATTTGACAAATATTTCCATAGAAATAAAATTTTGAAAAAATTTTCTATAGAAATAAAATTTTGAAAAATTTTTCTTTAGAAATAAAATTTTGACAAAATTTCCTATAGAAAAAATTTTGACAAAATTTTGTACAGAAAACATTTTGACAACATTTTTTATAAAAATAAAATTTGACAAATATTTCCATAGAAATAAAATTTTGACAAAATTTTCTATAGAAATAAAATTATACAAAATTTATTATAGAAATAAAATTTTGACAAAATTTTCTATAGAAATAAATTTTTCACAAAATTTTCTATAGAAATAAAATTTTGACAACATTTTCTATAAAAATAAAATTTTGACAAAATTTTCTATAGGAATGAAATTTTGACAAAATTTTCTATAGAAATAACATTTTGACAACATTTTCTATAGAAATGAAATTTTGACAAAATTTTCTATAGAAATAAAATTTTAATAAAATTCACTATTGAAATAAAATTTGATAAAATTTTCTATAGAAATAAAATTTGATAAAATTTTCTATAGAAATAAAATTTTGAAAAAATTTTCTTTAGAAATAAAATTTTGACAAAATTTTCTACAGAAAACATTTTGAAAAAATTTTCTATAGAAATAAAATTTTGAAAAAATTTTCTTTAGAAACAAAATTTTGACAAAATTTCCTATAGAAAAAATTTTGACAAAATTTTGTACAGAAAACATTTTGACAACATTTTTTATAAAAATAAAATTTGACAAATATTTCCATAGAAATAAAATTTTGATAAAATTTTCTATAGAAATAAAATTATACAAAATTTATTATAGAAATAAAATTTTGACAAAATTTTCTATAGAAATAAATTTTTCACAAAATTTTCTATAGAAATAAAATTTTGACAACATTTTCTATAAAAATAAAATTTAGACAAAATTTTCTATAGGAATGAAATTTTGACAAAATTTTCTATAGAAATAACATTTTGACAAAATTTTCTATAGAAATGAGATTTTGACAAAATTTTCTATAGAAATAAAATTTTAATAAAATTTACTATTGAAATAAAATCTGATAAAATTTTCTATAGAAATAAAATTTGATGAAATTTTTTATAGAAATAAAATTTTGAAAAAATTTTCTTTAGAAATAAAATTTTGACAAAATTTTCTTCAGAAAACATTTTGATAACATTTTTTACAAAAATAAAATTTGACAAATATTTCCATAGAAATAAAATTTTGAAAAAATTTTCTATAGAAATAAAATTTTGAAAAAATTTTCTTTAGAAATAAAATTTTGACAAAATTTCCTATAGAAAAAATGTTGACAAAATTTTGTACAGAAAACATTTTGACAACATTTTTTATAAAAATAAAATTTGACAAATATTTCCATAGAAATAAAATTTTGACAAAATTTTCTATAGAAATAAAATTATACAAAATTTATTATAGAAATAAAATTTTGAGAAAATTTTCTATAGAAATAAATTTTTCACAAAATTTTCTATAGAAATAAAATTTTGACAACATTTTCTATAAAAATAAAATTTTGACAAAATTTTCTATAGGAATGAAATTTTGACAAAATTTTCTATAGAAATAACATTTTGACAAAATTTTCTATAGAAATGAAATTTTGACAAAATTTTCTATAGAAATAAAATTTTGACAAAATTTTTTATAAAAATAAAATGTTGACAAAATTTTCTATAAAAATAAAATTTTGACAAAATTTTCTATAGAAATAAAATTTTGAAAAAATTTTCTACAGAAATAAAATTTTGACAAAATTTTCTATAGAAATAAAATTTTGACAAAATTTTCTATGGAAATAAAATTTTCACAAAATTTTCTATAAAAATAAAATTTGAATTTCTATGGAAAAAAAGTTTTGACAATTTTTTATTCCAATCCCTTTATAAATATTTTGGCTTAATTTCATTTTCTCTTTGGGGCTTTTTTCAATGGGGTTCTATTTCGTGGAGCCCAAAAAATGTTGCTATGAACATGTGATTTATAGCAGCCATAGCTAACCGGTGATGATAAGTCATTATTTCCCCCCAAAGGTAATGCTAAGAGTATGCCATAACGGCTCTTGGTAAGCAGCTGTTTTATCACAAATACTTACCATATTTGTGCTGGGATGCTACACATATGAATGTTACTGCATGTGAAGTGTTGGGATATTTGATCTTTTCGATGCCGGTTCAGCTTCTCATACTTCGTCTAGGATATTCAATGCTATGCTTGTCCTTAAAGCTCTTTGCCATATTGCCTGCCTGTTTGGTGTCAGCCTGATTGCCTTTTCTGCTTCTTGTTTCAATATTTTGTTGTTCTTGGTCGTTGTCATCGCCGAATGGCAGTGAGTTAGCACAGCGGCACAAGGGTTCTTCTTTTTTTTTTGGTTTATTTCGATGCGTTTTATTGGCAATATGTTGTCGGCAGAACCCTTGGGGCACTTATCATAGCATGGATTCTTCTTTGATTTTTTTCCTCTTCGTCGTCGTCAATAACGTGTCCCTCTCCAGATCCTTTAGTTTGTTTGAGGTCCTTTGGAACATTCTTTTGATGTTAACAATATGACCTACATTGAGTTAGTCTTATAAGTAGAGGGCAAAAACACAAGGAAACATTGTGAAATGCCTTCCTATAGACACACTCAACCTCTCCTCCAGTTACAATGGAGTGGGTCGTGACCTATTTGGATTTTCCCTTTCGTCACGTAAGGGAGAAAATGTGTTAAATTTTTTCGTTAACATGAAAAATGACAGTTTAAAATAATATTTTTAACCGTTTGACAGGATGACAGTGTCACATCTGATAGTGCACATTGACATGTGATGCCAATGAGAATGGGGAATTACCAAGTTAAAAGAATATTCTCAAGGTCCAATCGTAAGAAGTGGCATTATGATTGGGTCATGTACAAGGTAACAGTACACGTTGGTTGATATTTAATGCAACAAATAAAAGCGCTAAATGTTCTATTTTTTAACATCAACTTTTAGACTCCGCTACCTTTGGCACAAATTATGGCCTTGAAACGACCTTACTCTCCAACATGTCCCAGGCACAAAAGTCCACCGGATTGAGATCCGCCATTGTGCATACTCCTTTTATTTTTGATTGACGCATGCTGAGTTGTGTTGGAATGTCCATGGTCCATGGGCGCGGTGTACAGTTTGAATTTAAGTTAACTTTTCTTGAGTGTAGTTTAGCCTATTTTGGAACTATCTACAAACGAAAAACTTGCCATCCAAATCATATCTGTTGCAATACAATGTTACAAGTGTTAATGAAGTTACACCCAGAAAAAAAACATAAAAATTTGATGTTGGTATTTTCCATATTTCCATTTTTTGAGGTCGTACACACGGTTAACACTGTTGGTAGAATTCTACCAAAATTGTAGATTTCTTCAATGAAGAGGTACTTTAATTTTCTATAGAAATAAAATTTTGACAAAGTTTTTTTATAGAATTAAAACTTTGACAAAATTTTCTATAGAAATAAAACGTTGGCAAAATTTTCTATAGAAATAAAATGTTGATAAAAACTTCTATCGAAATATAATTTTGACAAACTTTTTTATAGAAATAAAATTTTGACAAAATTTTCTATAGGGATACAATTTTGACAAAATTTCCATTGAGATAAAATGTTGACAAAATTTTCTATAGAAATAAAATTTTGATAAAATCTTCTATAGAAATAAAATGTTGACAAAGTTTTTTATGGAAATAAAATTTTGACAAAATTTTCTATAGAAATAAAAATTTGATAAAATCTACTATAAAAAAAAAATTTTGACAAAATTTTCTATAGTAACAAAATTTTGAAAAAAAAATTCTATAGAAATATAATTTTTACAAAATTTCTGTGAGAAATAAAATTTTGACAAAATGTTCTATAAAGATAAAATTTGGATAAAATCTTCTATAGAAATAAAATTTTAACAAAATTTCTTATAAAAATAAAATTTTGACAAAATTTTCTATAGAAATAAAATTTTGATAAAATCTTGTAATAAAATTTTGACAAAATTGTCTGTAGTAATAAAATTTTGATAAAATCTATAGAAAACAAGTATAAACGGCCGTAAGTTCGGCCAGGCCGAATCTTATGTACCCACCACCATGGATTGCGTAGAAACTTCTACGAAAGACTGTCATCCACAATAGAATTACTTGGGTTGTGATATCTTAAATCGTTTTCTAAATTGTCAATTAGTCCATACGTGGTATATATTAGACAAAAAGGTATGTAAGTCTACAAATAATTACGAGTCGATATGGACTTTTGCACGGTACGTAGGGGCCAGAATTGAAATATTGGGGTCGCTTATATGGGGGCAATATATAATTATTGATATGGACCAATTTTTGTGTGATTGGGGATCGATTTATCTGAGGGCTATATATAACTATAGACCGATATGGACCTAGTTAGGCATGGTTGTTAACGGGCATATTCTAGCACAATGTACCAAATTTCAACTGACTCGGATGAAATTTGCTCCTCCAAGAGGCTCAAAACCAAATCTCGATCGGTTTATATGGGGGCTATATATGATTATGGACTGATATGGACCACTTTTGGCATGATTGTTAAATATCATATACTACCACCACGTACAAAATTCTCCAAAAGGCACCGGAGGTCAAATCTGGGGATCGGTTTATATGGGGGCTATATATAATTATGGACTGATATGAACCAATTCCTGCATGGTTGTTGGATACCATATACTAACATCACGTACCAAATTTCAACCAAATCGGATGAGTTTTGCTCTTCCAGGGGGCTCCGGACGTCAAATCTGGGGATCGGTTTATATGGGGCCTATATATAATTATGGACCGATTTCGATTTTTGCATGGGTGTTTGAGGCCATATATTAACACCACGTACCAAATTTCAACTGAATCAGATGAATTTTGGTCTTCCAAGAGGCTCCGGAGGTCAAATCTGGTGATCGGTTTATATGGGGGCTATATATAATTATGGACCGATTTCGACCAATTTTTGCATGGCCATTAGAGACCATATACTTACACCATGTTTCAATTTTCAACCGGATCGGATGAAATTTGCTTCTCTTAGAGGCTCCGCATACCAAATCAGGGGATCGGTTTATATGGGGGCTATATATAATTATTGACCGATGTGGACCAATTTTTGCATAGTTGTTAGAGACCATATACTAACACCATGTACCACATTTCAGCCGGATCGGATGAAATTTGCTTCTCTTAGAGGCTCCGAAAGCAATATCGGGGGATCGGTTTATATGAAATTTGCTTCTCTTAGAGGGTCTGCAAGCCAAATTTCCGTTTATATGGAGGCTATACGTAAAAGTGGACCGATATGGCCCATTTGCAATACCATCCGACCTACATCAATAACAACTACTTGTGCCAAGTTTCAAGTCAATAGCTTGTTTCGTTCGGAAGTTAGCGTGATTTCAACAGACGGACGGACGGACGTACATGCTCAGATCACAGAATATGGGGTCTTAGAGCAATATTTCGATGTGTTACAAACGGAATGACAAAGTTAATATACCTAATATCCTATGGTGGAGGGTATAAAAATGTTGACAAAATTTCTTAATGAAATAAAATTTTGATAAAATTTTCTATAGAAATATAATTTTCACAAAATTTCTTATAGAAATATAATTTTGACAAAATGTTCTATAGAAATACAATTTTGGTAAAATCTTCTATAGAAATATAATTTTGACAAAATATCTTATCGAAATAAAATGTTGACAAATTTTTCTATAGAAATAAAATTTTCATAAAATCTTCTATAGAAATAAAATTTTGACAAAATTTTCTATAGTAATAAAATTTTGATAAAATTTTCTATAGAAATATAATTTTGAAAAAATTTCTTAAAGAAATAAAATTTTGACAAAATTTGATGAGACAAAATGTTCTATGGAGATATAATTTTGTCAAAATTTTCTATAGAAATAAAATTTTGACAAATTTTGATAAAATTATGACATAATTTTCTATAGACAGAAAATGTTTACAACATTTTCTATAGAAAATTTTCTTTAGAATGACTCTATAAATATCGGCCCCATGAAAAAAAAACTCAAAAAGTAAGTGATGTAGGACCACTGTTGCCACCCGTGCCCAAAATAATCAACCAAAATTTGAAGAAAATGTTAACACAAATCTACCAAAATTAATAAGGGAAATCCTACGCACAATGGATCGTATGAAGTAACACAAAAATTTATAAAATTGTATTTCTATAGAAAACTTTGTCAAAATTATATTTCTATAGAAAATTTTGTCAAAATAAATGTTTTCTATATAAAATTTTATCAAAATTGTATTTCTATAGAAAAATTTTTCAACATTTTATTTCTTTAGAAAATTTTGTCAAACTTTTTTTCTATAGAAAAATTTGTCAAACTTTTATTTCTTTCAGCTAAAATCGATAAAACATTTAAAATTCGAAACATTTACAATTCATTGGATATTTATGCAACCAAAAGTTTGCCGCTAATGTAGGGATCATTCAATCATTCGAAGAAAAAAATTTTGATCAAAAAATTTAATTTTTTTAATTTGATAGATTTTTGGTAACATTTTCTTCAAATTTTGGTTGATTATTTTTGGCACGAATGTCAACCGTGCTCCTACTCCACTTAGGTTTTGTGGCTAATTTTCATGTGACCCATATTCATAGCGCCATTCTAAAGAGGTCTTTAATAAATTCCTCCCCCATTCTAATATCAAAATTCAATAGAGTTTTCTACACACGTGCGAATGTGTAATATTATCACCCCATATCACTTATTTTCTGTTACTTCTATGTGTGAATCATATTTTCCTTTGTATTACCCTTTCTGATATATAGCTCAGTGAGTCAAACCCTCCAGAAAGGGAGTGAATGCTCAATATTGGACAAAAAAAATACAAAAAAATACAAAAACAGAAAACAAAAAATCCCTCCCAAGCCATAAATCATAAAATGAAAGAACTCATCTCTGGGTGATTAATGTTTAGTTTCAGTTTTAGCTTCAAATACCAGTTTCATAAATGTGCATCAAGGGATCACAAGTTAAGTTTTTTTGTGATATCAAAATTAAAGTAGACAGCAAAAGAATCACTACCCATCACCTCGAATCACATCGCTTCAAAAATGGACGCTTTAAAAATTGCTTCAAAGAAAAAAACATCAGTTTCATTTTTGATTAAACCCAAATGAAAATACATGTCCGGGCTACATTCCGGCTAATCCAATTAGGACTATAACATCCGGCTAGAATCAAACACTGTCCAAACAGTCAAGAGAGCAAAAACAAACAAACAGAAAAATAATACTCGTACAATTTTTTGTAGGTGATGGTTGTATTTGTTGGTGAAAATTCATTCATAAAATTATTATTGTATGCTTCCGAAAACAGGATATGTCAAATGGATAGCCAACTGTTTGATGGTCCATTTTTTCCGGACAAAAACCAAGAGATTTCATAAACTAAAATAAATGTGTATGGGTGGCAGCTGTGAACGAATTTCAAATAACCTGAGAAGTTTGAATTTTAAATACCCTATATTAGGGATAAAAATAATCTACCAAATTTGAAAAAAAAAATATTAAAAATCTACAAAATTTTAAAATTCGTATTTTTAAATTGTTGACCAAGTTTTTGTGTTAGTATGAAAAAAATGTTTTTTTCTTCCAAAAAAATTTTGTCAAAATTTTATTTCAAGAGAAAAAAATTGTCAAAATTTTATTCCTAGAGACAAAAATTGTCAACATTTTATTTCTATAAAAAATTTTATCAAAATTTTATTTCTATACAAAATTTTGTCAAAATTTTTTGGCTATAGAAAATTTTGTCACATTTTTTTATAGAAAATTTTATCAAAATTTTTTTCTATAGAAAATTTTGTCAAAATATTTTTCTATAGAAAATTTTGTCAACATTTTTTTCTATAGAAAATTTTATCAATTTTGTTTTCTGTAGAAAATTTTGTAAAAATTTGTGTTAGTATGAAAAAAATGTTTTTTTCTTCCAAAAAATTTTGTCAAAATGTTTTTCCATAGAAAATTTTGTCAAAAATTTTTTCAATAGAAAATTTTGTCAAAATTTTTTTCTATAGAAAATTTTGTCAAAATTTTTTCTATAGAAAATTTTGTCACAATTTGTGTTAGTATGAAAAAAATGTTTTTTTTCTTCCAAAAAATTTTGTCAAAATTTATTTTAGGAGAAAAATTTGTCAAAACTTTTTGCCATAGAAAATTTTGTCAAAAAATTTTTCAAAATTTTCTGCTATAGAAAATTTTGTCAAAATTTTTTTTCTATAGAAAATTTTGTCAAAATTTTTTTCTATAGACAATTTTGTCAAAATTTGTGTTAGTACGAAAAAAATGTTTTTTTCTTCCAAAAAATTGTGTCAACATTTTTTTCTATAGAAAATTTTGTCAAAATTTTTTTCTATAGAATATTTTGTCAAAATTTTTTTCTATAGAAAATTTTGTCAAAATTTGTGTTAGTATGAACAAAATGTTTTTTTCTTCCAAAAAATTTTGTCAAAATTTTTTCTATAGAAAATTTTGTCAAAATTTGTGTTAGTATGAAAAAAATGTTTTTTTTTCTTCCAAAAAATTTTGTCAAAATTTATTTTAGGAGAAAAATTTTTCAAAAATTTTTGCTATAGAAAATTTTGTCAACAATTTTTTCAAAATTTTTGCTATAGAAAATTTTGTCAAAATTTTTTTCTATAGAAAATTTTGTCAAAAATTTTTTCTATAGACAATTTTGTCAAAATTTTTTCTATAGAAAATTTTATCAAAATTTGTGTTAGTATGAAAAAAATGATTTTTTTTTCTTCCTAAAAATGTTGTCAAAATTTATTTTAGGAGAAAAATTTTCTGCTATAGAAAATTTTGTCAAAATTTTTTTCTATAGAAAAATCTGTCAAAATTTTTTTTAAAAATGTATTTCTATTGGACATTTTATAAAAATTTAATTTTCAAAAAAAATTTAATTGTCAAATATTTTTCTATAGAACTGTGAAGTACCTCTTAGTTGGAAAGGAATATTTTGCAAAATCTACCAAAACAGAGAATACTACCAATCTATCAAACAATAAAAAATCGGTAGAATTCTACCAAAATTTTGTCAATTTTTTTATAGAAAAATTTGTCAACATTTTTTTCTATAGAAAATTTGTGAAAATTTTTTTTCTATAGAAAATTTTGTCAAAAATTGTGTTAATATGAAAGAACAAAAATTGTCAAAATTTTTTTCTATAGAAAATTTTGTCAAAATTTTTTCTATATAAAATTTTATAAAAATTTATTTTCTATAGAAATTTTTTTCAAAATTTGTGTTAGTATGAAAAAAATGTTTTTTCTTCCAAAAAATTTTGTCAAATTTTTATTTCTAGAGAAAAAAAATTGTCAACATTTTATTTCTATAAAAAAATTTATCAAAATTTTATTTCTATAAAAAATTTTGTCAAAATTTTTTTGCTATAGAAAATTTTGTCAAAATTTTTTTCTATAGAAAATTTTGTCAAAATTTTTTCTATAGAAAATTTTATCAAAATTTGTGTTAGTATGAGAAAAATGTTTTTTTTTTCTTCCAAAAAATTTTGTCAAAATTTATTTTAGGAGAAAGATTTTTCAAAATTTTTTGCTATAGAAAATTTTGCCAAAATTTTCTGCTATAGAAAATTTTGTCAAAATTTTCTGCTATAGAAAATTTTGTCAAAATTTTCTTTCTATAGAAAATTTTGTCAAAATTTTCTTTCTATAGAAAATTTTGTCAAAATTTTGTCAAAAATATATTTCTATAGAAAATTTTGTCAAAAATTTATTTCTATTGGACATTTTATAAAAATTTAATTTTCAAAGAAAATTTTGTCAAATATTTTTCTATAGAACTATGAAGTACCTCTTTGTTGGAAAGGAATATTTTGCAAAATCTACCAAAACAGAGAATACAACAATCTACCAAACAATAAAAAATCGGTAGAATTCTACCCACTATAGCAACCGTGGATGGGACACAAGAAATTTGTTTGAAGACACCTCAAGTGTCCTAGTACCTGGGGACATAACATGCTTGAAAGTGAATATCGTGACATCTGATACGTAGGTGATAATGATTTTATTTCCTGACGGCTTCTTGTAGCAACAGTTAATATCTTATGGAAGTATAGGCCCAACTGTCTCAGTGGTGAAACTGTAGACTCCAATGTGTCATTAGTGTAGGGCCGAAAGTCTTAGACATACGACAGGTCCGGATGTCTCAGTTGTAGAATTGTAGGCTCGAATGTTTTTTCAGTGTCACAATAATAGGACTCTCAGTGTTCGAAATATATATCCGAAGGTCTCAATAAGATAGGGATGATTTTAGGCCTGAAAGGTTAAAGAAGGGAACTCTACACCAGAAGGTCCAAATGTCGCAGCGGTGATTCTGTAGGCTCGAATCTTCCAGCGGTGAGGGAGCCACCGTGGTGCAATGGTTAGCATGCCCGCCTTGCATACACAAGGTCGTGGGTTCGATTCCTGCTACGACCGAACACCAAAAAGTTTTTCAGCGGTGGATTATCCCACCTCAGTTATGCTGGTGACATTTCTGAGGGTTTCAAAGCTTCTCTAAGTGGTTTCACTGCAATGTGGAACGCCGTTCGGACTCGGCTATAAAAAGGAGGTCCCTTGTCATTGAGGTTAACATGGAATCGGGCAGCACTCAGTGATAAGAGAGAAGTTCACCACTGTGGTATCGCAATGGACTGAGTAGAGTAAGTGAGCCTGATACATCGGGCTCCACATAACCTAACCTAACCTCTTCCAGCGGTGAGAGTGTAAGCTTGAAGTAGTGGAATTGGATGCTCCAATGCCTCAGTGTCAGAATGATAAAACTGTAGGGCAGGTCTCAGTGTTGGTATCTCAAAAAGATCTTATAGGTTAGACTGTAGGAGCGAAGGTCTCAGTGGTGAAACTGTAGATCCGAATGTTGCAGAAGCTCTAGACCAGAAGATCTCAGTATTGGAGCAGCAGACACCCAGGTCTCAGATGTGGAACTGTAAGTCAGAATTTTTCAGTTGTGGAATTGGAGGATCGAATGTCTCTGCGTCGCAGTGATAGAACAATAGGCCAGGTCTCCGTGTTGATCTCTCAGGTCTCTCAAAATACCTCATTGCTGGGACTATAGAATCAATGGTCTCAACGCTGGATATGTAGGCCCGAATGTCTCAGTAGTGGAACTGTGAGTTTCAAATGTAGGATCAATGGTGAAGCTGTAGATCCGAATGTCACAAGAACTGTAGACCTGAAGATCTCAGTACTGGAGCTGTCTCACATGTGGAACTGTCGATCCGAAGGTCTCAGTGGTGGAGCTGTAAGGGCTGGAATGTTTTAGTGTTGCAGTGATGGAACTGTAATCTGGGTCGTAGTGTTACACTCCCAGGTTTCTCAGAATATCTCATAGGTAGGACTGTAGAGCCGAAGGCCTCAGAGGCCCAAATGTCTCAGTGGGGAATTGTACGCATAAACTGTAGGATCAAAGGTCTTCAGTGGTGCAAATTTAGAGCAGAAGATCTTAGTGTTGGAGCTCTGATATGGAACTGTATCCCCGCAGGGCTCAGGGCTTACTCTCCCAGGTCTCTAAGAATACCTCATTGGTGGGACTGTAGAGCCGAAGGTCTCAGTGGTGGAATTGTAGGCCCAAATGTTTCAGTGTGGGATCGCACGCATAAACTGTAGGGCCGAAGGTCGTCAGGGGTGCAATTGTAGAACAGAAGATCTCAGTATTGGAGATGCAGATACCAACGTCTCTGATGTGGAACTGTATCCCCGCAGGGCTCAGTGGAGGAACTGTAAGCCAGTATTTTTTAGTGGTGGAATAGGAAGATCGAATACTTAAGTGTCATTGATAAAACTATAGGCCAAGTGTCAGAATATCTCATTGGTAGGACTGTAGAGAAGAAGGTCTCAGCGGTGGAAACGCAGGTCTCAGTGTTAGAATTTCACGATAGATCCGAATGTCGCAGAAACTTTAGGGCAGAATATCTCAGTATTGGAACTGTACACATCAAGATCTCCGATGTAGAACTGCAGACCTGAATGTCTCAGTGGTGGAACTATAAGCCCGAATGTCTCTGTGGTAGCACTGTAGACTAGAATTTCTCAGTGGTAGAGGCTTCAATGTTGTAATGTTGGAACTGTAGACCAGAAGATCTCAGTGTTGGAACTGTACACCCGAAGGTCACAGTGGTGGTATTCGAGTGTCTCAATGGTGGAACTGTAAATCTGAAATCTCAGTGGTGGATACTCGAGTCTGCAGGACCTGAAATGAATGTCTCAGCGGTTAGGTTAGGTTAGGTAAAGGCCCGATGTATCAGGCTCACTTAGACTATTCAGTCCCTTGTGATACCATATTGGTAAACTTCTCTCTTATCACTGAGTGCTGCCCGATTCCATGTTAAGCTCAATGACAAAGGGACCTCCTTTTTATAGCCGAGTCCGAACGGCGTTCCAAATTGCACTGAAACCACTTAGAGAAGCTTTGAAACCGTCAGAAATGTCACCAGCATTACTGAGGTGGGATAATCCAGCGGGAGAACTGTAAACCCGAACGTCTCACTGGAGGAAGTGTAAGCTCAAGTGTCTCAGCGTTACAGTGATAGAACTGTTAAAAAGGATGTACTTGTATCAGTGCTGTTTTCATTGGAGGAACCGTAGACCGGCAGATTTGGATCTGTAGACCCGTATGTTTTAGTGGGAGATCAGTAGGGCCGAATGTGTCAGCGATGGAACTGTAGACTCTAAAGGCTCAGTGGTGGAACTATAGACACAAGGAAGGAAGGAGGTAGAATTGTTGGTCCTAAGATATCTGTGCAATTATATGTTTCACAGGCAGGATCGCATTTCTAGCATGCTGAACTGCAATCAGAACAAATCGCATCAAACTTCAACTTGAGGTCCCGCTTCTGGACATTGTGGTCCTATTTTATAGAGAATCGCAATGGTAAAATTGTAGACCCGAAGGTCCCAGTTCCTGATCTGAACTAGAAGCTGATCAATTCTGGAAATTGTGGGTCTAATTTTATGTTCAGATATTTTAGGATGGATCGCAAATTTTTCCGTTTGACACGATAGACAATTCCACTTTGACAATGAACATAGGGGCGGAGAGAACCAGACCGTGAAAAAACACGTTCTCCTTTCGGTCCAATAATTTGGCATAGGAGAACCCTGGGAAAGTTTTACACTTCCTTAAGTAGTCCAAGTAGATCAAAAATTGTTAATTTCAGAAAACGTTCAAACCAACTTTAAGGCAGCTGGAGCATATACGATATTAAGCGGGTGCAGACCAATCTCTCATGTTCCTTGATATCCTGGCGATCCATGTTTAGTCGGATGACTTTCAGCGACTCAGAATTTCTGTTAATTGTTGATTTAATAAGGTCTTATTTAGTGTTGCCCCAAAAAACTGTGAAAGATATCATCCAAATAATCTTTTGTCTCAGTTATTTATTTGGGGGAGAGTACAAAAAGCATTTTTTGAGGAAAATTTTTTTAACATTATATTAATAACCTCTCAATGGAGACAATGAAAATAAATTAACTTTTTCTCATGCGACAACTAACTGATAAACAATTTGGCTTAAATTGAAATTGAAGCACAAATATTTCGGTAAAGTGCTTTTTGTTTTTATAGATATCATTCAATTCAAATTTTCAAAAAAAAAAAACGGGTGGATATAGGGACGCACAAGTGGACGGATGGACAGAAACGCTTAATAGAAATCTACACAACGGACAAGAACATACTTTTTTGTTGTCGATCTCGCTCTCTATATTTCTTAGCGCTACCAACTGAACCACAAATTTAGTATACCCTCCTATACTATAGTCAAGGGTACAAAAAGGTTTTTGTTTTGTGTGTATGTGTTTTTTTTTTTTTTTTGCGTATGGAAAAACATTTTTCACATTATATTTATAACCACTCAATGGAGACAATAAGTAGAAATATTTAACAAGTTTTTCTCATGGGACAACAAATTGAATATCCTTTGGCATAATTTGATTAAGCGAAAATATCTAATTATACAATTATTTTTCGAGCTTTATGGACAGATATAGATTAAGGAACATGGTTAATATTTTCATAAAGTGGTTTTTCGTTGTTTTTACCATACGTATATGTGTTTTAAGTTATAAAAATTGGATTTATATAAATCGCTATAAAATTTTTGGAAAAGCGAAACACTTGATGAAATTAACAGAGAGTAATGAAAACCAAATTGAAAATATTTAATTTATGATCACATGTGGATTTAAAACATTTCGAATTATACAAGAACGTAAAAAGGTAGGACATATGACACAAAAAATGTATAAGTCCACTCTTTTCTTTTGAATATTGGGTATACGTATGAGTGGCCACAATTAAGACATAGCACTAGTTTCGTTCGGCTTCACGGCTTCCCAGCAAAAACAGCGTCACCAAAACAAAGTGGTGAAAATGTCCTTTTTGGATCCAGAAGTGGTGCAAAATTGGCACAGAAGCGATGAATTTAACATAGGACGGATGTCCACAATTTCATCAGCCGTTGCACTGAATTTGCATCACTTTTTAAGGCCTGGTTCGAATTCAGTGTATTGGATGTGAATTAAAAAATTTTGGGGTTTTTTGCTAATAAATATTTTTTATAATTTTATATGATTTTAATGCATTGTAACGCTTGTCCTCAAATATTTTAAAAAAAATCGCAATTTTTTTAGAATGGATTTAGCATTTTTTCCGACAAAACTTTAATAATTTGTACCATTTTATTAATTCTTACTCTGTTTTTAACATATTTGAAACAAAAAAAGTTAAAATTACACATTAAAAATATGAAAAAAGCGAGTTATAAAAAACTGAGTTAAAATAACTTCCTGCACCCTCAAAAAAAATCGCTTCTTTAACATATGTTCCAAACATATTTTGCAGGAAGCACATATATTATTGGATACTGCCGAAACATTAATATGTTTGTTTTATGTGAACATATTATATGTTTGGAAGCATTTTGAGACCATAAAATATTATATGCTTGGAAGAATTTTTCCCAAAGACGATTGTGCTCATTCCCTAACATACTCGTAATTTTCACTTCCACGAAATATTTTAGTTCTTGGCACCTTTTTCTGTAATACAAATAATGTTGAAGAAATTATTTATTTTATAAATTTTTTAAATTTTACCTTTCGCCTGCACGGAGAATCGAACCGAGGACCATACAGTTTGTAAGCCAACACACTACCCACTGGGCTACGTAGGTGGGTTGAATCCCTGCTCCGACCGAACACTTTTTTTTTAATTTACACATTTATATTTATACTATATTTTTATAATGAAACTTCGAAATGTGGGTTATTAAAGATTTATAGCCAGTAACAGTGCTTAATATAAACGAAATTGACTGATTTTTGGATAAAATATTATTTTTTTATTGCAAAAATAACAATTTTGTAACAAAAAACTGTTTTTGGTACAAAACTTTAAAATTTGGAGGGAATTCAAAAACTCTAACAAAAGAAGAACGTGGAGTCGAGTATAAACATACATAAATAATTTTATAATATAAACATAAATTTATTTAGGCGTGAACAGTTTTTTACTAGCATTTAACACCATCGCTCTAAAATGCCTTTTATGTATCTTTAATAATTCATTTTAAAGAAAATAAACTTTTTAAATTGTTTTAGCTGCAAAACTCGAACTTAATGCCCGCTTTTATATTTGAAGGTGTTCGTCAACTCCTCGTGGACTACTTATTAATAAGGAGGAACTAAACTTTATTTTTATACATTTTACTGTGTAATTTTTCACTATTTCCTCCTTATTTCATTTTACTGTCCCAACTCTAAAAAGAGTATAGTGCCCTTTCGTTATTTTTATGAAGACCCCTGATTTCTTTTAACGAACCAAGAAAAAAATTGTGCCCATAATGCCAAAATGATAAACAAAACACATGTCCACACATACATAAAATGCTGCTCTCAAGGCGAAAACATATGCAGTTTGTTTTTCAAATGTCTATTCTCTTGGTTCCGAATGTCTATTCTCTTTATTCGAATTAAATAATATTTAGACTTAAGCATATCAAATTTTTGGCCTTATCATAAAACAGTTTTCCGAAACAAAATACAAGCGGTTTCACAGAAATTGTTCTCTTTTGATTCTTTTGCTGTGTTATGTTGATATCTTTCGTCAACTCTCCCGGTTTCCATTTCTATTTCTTTCTCTATACTCTCTCTCTCTGTCGCTTTGAATAAAATATCACAACATATGTATGTTTAGTCGAAATTTGTAAATTTATATATGTTTGCATTCACACATATGATTTTTATGAAAGATTCATGCCCCAATCATAATATATTCTAACATATTAACATATATGTCCCAAACATTTAGTGTTGGTTTAGGAACATTACATGTTTGCACTTAATTATATTGTGTTTTAAAATTGTGCCCGAAACACATTTTGTTTATATCGGAACATATGAAAAACATATTTTTCTAACAGTGTGTGTAGTTAAAATAAAGAACATCTTTGGAAGTGCTTTTAAAGTTGAAAATTTGGAACAACTCTTTTGCTGGGGTTCCTATCAAGGTTGCCACTGGAACCAAAAATAATCTACCAAAATTTATAGAAAATTTTACCAAAAAATTTACCAAATTTTATTTTGAAGTTTTTGATCAAATTGTTGTGGTTAGTATAACATAGAAAAAATGTTTTTTTTTCTTTTATTATTTTTTTAGAAGTTTATTTATTATATATTTCCATTTCTCTTACCAGCGAAAATTTTTGGGGTGTATAAACATCCCTTGGATTGCCCATGTGCCGAATTTTAAATGTTATAAGGATTTTATATATTTATATGCACCATAAGGGGAAGTTAGTGCTTCTACAAAAAAGGGAGAACTTACTCACACGGGATTTTATAGTATGATCTAACGCGAAAATTAGAATTTTTGATATTGAATTTATAGACAATTTTGACAAAATTTTATTTCTGCAGAGAATTTTATTTCTATAGAAAATTTTGTCTTAATTTTATTTTTATAGAAAATTGAAGTAACTCCTAGTTGGAGAGGAATATTTTGCAAAATCTACCAAAACTTCAAGAGTTTAGCCAATCTACCAAACAGCAAAATCTACCATTTTTGGTAGAATTCTACTAACTGTGACAAAAGTGGTTCTTATACACAGACAAAATATCACCAAAATATTTCCTGAAAAAAATATTTAATTTAAATTAATAAAACTAACCTTTTAATTAAACTTGGAAGACTAATTCAATTAAAAATATAATTGAAATTTTGTTAATTTTAATTAAAAATGTTATTGAAACAATACATCACAGCTAAAACACTTTGAAATAGTTACGTTTTGAATTAAAAAATTAATTGATTATTGCAATCAACATTAATTAAATTTTTATTGAATCAACAAAAAAATTGTTTCCTAATGAAATCAATAACATTTTTTGTCAAAGATTTTTTGTGTGCCCAATTAAAACTGTGATTGAAAAAAATAATTTTCGTAATTTACGATATTTCAGTTTAAAAACAAAAACATTCCTACGATTTACTTGAAATGTTTAGGGAAGATTTGGCATTGCCTCTCTCAATTATTTTTGGTGCTTTTTATATTTATACGCGGAGGAACCAGCCCAACTTCCATGCTTTTTTTTAATACATATACAAATACAAAATAAGTGGTGCTCCCCATTTTTTTATAGACGGTTGAAAAGGGGACCTTCCCCTAGTTCGACTCGATTTAAAAGTTATATCGAAAATTATTGCGTATCCACTAATACACACCGGAGGAGGATAAGAGGTCATTCCCCTTCTCCCACACCAAACATAAAATTTTTTATCGAATTTGAAACCAATATGCTGAGATTCAATCGACATTTTTATATTGCAAAATTTGGATAGCAAACACTGAAAAAATGTTTTCTCCAAATTTCTGTTGTGTACTAACTCACTTTTTTCCATTTATATTTAATACAATGCCAACATAGAATAATGATTTTTTTCTACCTCACTAATGGATATCCTTGTATTTTTTTCTAACACATTTTTCTAACATTGCCTTGAAATAAACTACTGCTGGATGTGGTGTATCAGCCATAAAGACACGTTTTTTTCCAAAAACTACCATCCCTCTTTTTTTCCGTTTACAATCAGACCAAAAGTTGTTTATAAATCAAATGAATGCCAACGGAAGCTCAATCGTTATCACAATTAATTTCACATAATTGATGTACTTCCTTCCAATCTCGCTGAATGTCGAGCAAGTAAACCTTGTCCTCTTATTTTATCCTTCATTACTATGTGTGCATTGGAATGGAAGGATTTTGTTATTCATGTAGCCAGTGGAAGTCCTTTTTTTCTCTATTTCTCTCTCTCTCTCTCTCTGTCCACACACACATACGCATACAACATACACATTCTCATGAAAAACTTATTCAGCAGTACATTCCATAAATCAATGTTATTGGAATCTCTTTGAAGTACTATCAATGATTTCAGTGCCAACTATTAATGATTGACCTTCCTTACAACAAAAAAGGATGAATAAGCTAGAGATGATCCAGTACTTGGTCGTTTTTTCAATAAGAGTTTGTTTTTCCTAGATATGTGCTCGTTATATGAATTTGTGATGAATTTCAAATGTGTATTCATCTTACAGAAGGACAATATAGCAATGTCATTTTGTAAAATTTCATATAGAAATGAAATTTTGACAAAATTTCCTATTGAAATGAAAATTTGTAAAAATTTTCTATAAAGATAAAATTTGGCAAAAATTTTCTATAGAAATAAAACTTGGCAAAAATGTTCTATAGAGATAAATTTTGGCAAAAACGTTCTATAGAGATAAAATTTTGCAAAAATTTTCTATAGAGATAAAATTTTGCAAAAATTTTCTATAGAGATAAAAGTTTACAAAAATTTTCTATAGAGATAAAATTTTCTATAGAAATAAAATTTTGCAAAAATGTTCTATAGAGATCAAATTGTGCAACAAGTTTCTATAGAAATAAAATTTTGCAAAAGTTGTCTATAGAAATGAAAGTTTTGCAAAAATGTCCTATAAATAAAATGCAAAAATGTCCTATAGAGATAAAATTTTAACAAAATTTTCTATGAACATAAAATTTTAATAAAATCTTGCACAAATTTCCTATAGAAATGAAATTTTTGCACAACTTTTCTAGAGATAACTTTTTGCAAAAATTTTTATAGAGATACAATTTTGCCAAAACTTTCTATAGAGATACAATTTTGCCAAAATTTTTTTATAGAAAAAAAATTTTGCCAAAATTATTTATAGAGATAAAATTTTGCCAAAAATTTTTATAGACATAAAATTTTGCCAAAATTTTTTATAGATATAAAATTTTGCCAAAATTTTCTAAAGAGATAAAATTTTGCCGAAATTTTCTATAGAGATTAAGTTATGCCAAAATTTTCTATAGAGTTTTGCCAAAATTTTCTATAGAGATTAAATTGTGCAAATATTTTATATATAGATAAAATTTAAACAAAATTTTCTATAGAAATAAAATTTTTCCAAATTTTCTATAGAGATTAAATTATGCCAAAATTTTCTATAGAGATAAAATTTTGCAAAAATTTTCTATAGAAATAAAATTTTGCAAATATTTTATATATAAAGATAAAATTTAAAAAAAAATTTCTGTAGAGACAAAATTTTTCCAAAATTTTCTATAAAGATAAAATTTTTCCAAAATTTTCTATAGAGATTAAATTATGCCAAAATTTTCTATAGAGATAAAATTTTCTGTAGAGATTGAAGAGATAAAATGTTGCCAAAATTTTCTATAGAGCTAAAATTTTGCAAAAATTCTCATAGAAATAAAACTTTGCAAATATTTTCTATATAGAAAAAATTTTAACAATATTTTCTATATAGAAAAAATTTTAACAAAATTTTTTATAGAGATAAAATTTTAACAAAATATTCAATTGAAATTACATTTTGCAAAAAATTCCTACAGAAATAAAATTTTTGCTAAAATTTTATGTAGAGATAAAATTTTGCAAAAATCATTATTTATATTATTTTGCAAAAATGTCCTATAGAGATAAAATTTTAGTAAATTTTGCACAAATTTCCTATACAAATGAAATTTTTGCACAAATTTTCTAAAGATAACTTTTTGCAAAAATTTTTATAGAGATAAAATTTTGCCAAAAATTTTTATAGAGATAAAATTTTGCCAAAATTATTTATAGAGATAAAATTTTGCCAACATTTTTTATAGATATAAAATTTTGCCAAAATTTTCTATAGAGATACAATTTTGCCAAAATTTTCTACTGAGATTAAATTATGTCAAAATTTTCTATAGAGATAAAATTTTTCCAAATTTTCTATAGAGATTAAATTATGTCAAAATTTTCTATAGAGATAAAATTTTGCCAAAATTTTTTATAGAGATAAAATTATGCAAATATTTATAATATAGAGATAAAATGTTAACAAAATTTTTATAGAGATAAAATTTTAACAAAGTTTTTCATAGAGATAACATTTTAACAAAATGTTCAATTGAAATTAAATTTTGTACAAATTTCCTATAGAAATAAAATTTTTGCAAAAATTTTATATAGAGATAAAATGTTGCCAAAATTTTTATAGATATAAAATTTTGCCAAAATTTTTATAGAGATAAAATTTTGCCAAACTTCTCTATAGATATAAATTTTTTCCAAATTTTCTATAGAGATTAAATTATGCCAACATTTTCTATAGAGATTAAATTTTGCCAAAATTTTCTATAGAGATTAAATTATGCAAAAAGTTTCTATAGAGATAAAATTTTGCAAAAATTGTCTATAGAGATTAAATTGTGCAAAAAGTTTCTATAGAGATAAAATTTTGCAAAAAGTTTCTATAGAGATAAAATTTTGCAAAAATTTTCTATAGAAATAAAATTTTGCTAATATTTTCTATATAGATAAAATTTTAACAAAATTTTCTATAGAGATAAAATTTGGCACAAATTTCCTATAGAAATAAAATTTTTGTAAAAATTTTATATAGAGATAAAATTTTGTAAAAAATTTATATAGAGATATAATTTTGTAGCAATTTTCTAAAGAGATAAAATTTTAACAATTTTTTTAACGATAAAATTCTGACAACATTTTCTACCGAAAAGAAATTTTTGCAAAAATTTTCTATAGAGATACAATTTTGCAAAAAATTTTCTATAGAGATACAATTTTGCAAAAAATTTTCTATAGAGATAAAATGTTGACATAATTTTCTAAAGGAATAAAAATTTGACAAAAAATGTTTATTGAAATGAAATTTTAACAGAATTTCGTAAAGAAATTAAATTTTGACAAAATTTCATATGGGAGTGAAATTTGAGAAAAATTTCATTGGGAAATGGAATTTTTTAAAAATTTCCTATAGAAATGAAATTTTGACACAATTTCCTATAGAAATGAAATTTTGACAAAATTTTCACCGAAATCAAATTTTGTCAAAATTTTCTACAGAAATGAAATTTTGACAATATTTCCTATAGAAATTAAATTTTGACAAAATTTTCTATAGAAATGACCTTTTGACAAAATTTCCTATAGAAATGAACTTTTGACAAAATTTTCGTTAAAAATGAAATGTAGACAAAATTTTCTACAGAAATGAATTTTTGACAAAATATATCTCTATCGAAAATTTCTTTTTGTCAAAATTGTATCTTCTATCTTTTTTTCCAAAATCTAATCATACACAAAATTTTGTCAAAATTGTATCTCTATAAAAATTGTTTTTATCGAAATTTTATCTCTATAGAAATTTTTTACGAAATTTTATCTCTATAGAAATTTTTTACGAAATGTTATCTCTATAAACATTTCTTGCTCTCTTTATAACAATTTTTTGCAATTTTGCACAAATTTCCTATAGGAATGAAAATTTTGCCAAAATTTTCTATAGATATAAAATTTTGCCAAAATTTTTTATAGAGATAAAATTTTGCCAAAATTTTTTATAGAAATAAAATTTTGCCAAAATTTTTTATAGATATAAAATTTTGCCAAAATTTTTTATAGAGATAAAATTTTGCCAAAATTTTCTATAGAGAAAAAATTTTGCCAAAATTTTCTATAGAAATAAAATTTTAACAAAATTTTCTATAGAGATAAAATTTTAACAAAATTTTCTATAGAGATTAAATTATGCAAAAAGCTTCTATAGAGATAAAATTTTGCAAAAATTTTCTATAGAAATAAAATTTTGCAAATATTTTCTATATAGATAAAATTTTAATAAAATTTTCTATAGAGATAAAATTTTAACAAAATTGTTTATAGAGATAAAATTTTACAAAATTTTCAATTGAAATTCAATTTTGCACAAATTTCCTACAGAAATACCATTTTTGCAAAAATTTTTGAAGTATTCAATATAAAAAATTGTGTCAAAATTGTATCTCTATAGAAATTGTTTTTGTCAAAATTTTATCTCTATAGAATTTTTTTACGAAATTTAATCTCTATAAAAATTGATTGCTCTCTCTATAAAAATTTTTTGCAATTTTTTTCTCTATAGAAAATGTTTCAAACTTTTATCTCTATAGAAAGATTTTGTAAAATTAAATTTCTGTTGAAAATGTTTGCAAAATTTTATCTCTGTGGAAAATTTTTGCAAAATTTTTTCTCCATAGGTTTGACAAATTTTTGAATACTTCACAAAATTCTATATAAAGATAAATTTTCACCAAAATTTCCTACCAAAATGAAATTTTTGCAAACATTTTCTATAGAAATGAAATCGTGAAAAAAATTCCGAAAGAAGCGAAATTTTTAAAAATTTTTTTACCAAATTAAATTTTAAAAAAATTTATAGAGAAATTGAATTTGAACAAAATTTCCCGTAGAAAATAAATTCTGCAAAAATTTCCCATAGAAATAAAATTTTGCAAAAATTTCCCATAGAAATAAAATTTTGCAAAAATTTACTACAGAAAAGAAATTTTGAAATATCTTTCTATAAAATCATTTTTTTTTAATTAATATAGAAATGAAATTTTTACAACATATTCTACTATATTAAATTTTCTTTAGAATTGAAATTTTGCCATATGTATCTTCCGTACGAAATCCTTAATAATCATACACTTTTTGTTAACAATGTTCTTCTGACATTGAAGATAATCCTGACTTAAATTGAAAGCTTCTTAAATTACAATTGGGATGCACAATACCTTAGTAATTGTTTCGTATTTTGCTTTTCGTCCATGATATATTACAATTCAGCAATAATAACAAATTGTTGGAAATTGTACAAAATTGAATGGATTTTTTTTTTTAATAAAAATGAAATTTTGATTAATGTTATTTGTTTTCTATTTCGTTTGTGTTCTCTTCCATTTTCTTTTGTCTCCTATAGAAATGAAAAATTCTACACATGCTGCGATGAACCATACTTGGATATCACGTTTAATATCACAATGCGCCGTAAAACTTTATTCTATACAGTTAATCTCATTATACCGTGTATGGGAATCAGTTTTTTAACGATTTTAGTATTTTATCTGCCATCAGATAGTGGTGAAAAAGTAAGTATGTTACTCATACAATATCCTTGGGAGAAAAATATACACACCTGCACACAATCACACAATGTATAATGGTGTCCTTAGGAGACATGTATCAGCTGGCGTTTGATATAGTATGAAGGAGTGAGTATCATAGTATGTGTGTGTGTGTGTGAGATCCTATTACTATTTCATAAATATTTATGTTGGAACATTTGTTACCCATGTTGTAAAAATGGCAATGGGTGATGGTGATGCTGGTGGTGACATTATTACAGACTGAGTCTAGGGGGACGCCAAACATTGGTCTAGGTCCCATTTTGAAAAGGATACCCAAGTTTGGCATTATATATTCTCTTGAACTTATATTGTGTGCGGGTGTGTTTGTGTGTATTTTGTTTCCTAGTCTCACTGATAATATTTTCTTATTTTACTCTCTTCCTTTTGTTTATTTTTCCGATTTTCTATTTCTTCCCCTTTTGTATTCCAATCATTGTAGGTCTCATTAAGCATATCCATTTTACTGTCGTTGACTGTGTTCTTCTTGCTGCTGGCAGAAATTATTCCGCCAACATCGTTAGTTGTGCCGCTTTTAGGGAAATTTGTACTTTTTACAATGATACTCGACACATTCAGGTAAGTCTAAAACCAAACTCATTCGCATAGATAAATGCATACATACATTTGCATTTATAAGTATGACTATGATGACACATTCATATGTAGGTATCTGTAAACCTTTTCTGAAGGATATCATTTTACTTATCTGCTCAGCACAATTGCATATGACATAATTTGTAAATAGCACAAAATGAAAGATTTTTCTCAAGATAGAAATTAAATAGAAATTTAAGAACATACACTGAAAAAAATATTGACTTAATGTAAAAAAATTATGCAACACAATATTAAGAAATTAAAGATATTTTAATTATAACAAGTATATACGGCCGTAAGTTCGGCCAGGCCGAATCTTATGTACCCTCCACCATGGATTGCGTAGAAACTCCTACGAAAGGCTGTCATCCATAATCGAATTAATTCGGTTGTGGTATCTTAAAACTTCTTAACATTGTTTTCTACATTGTTAGTTCATAGTCCATACGTGGTATATATTAGACAAAAAGGTATGTATAGGTAAGTCTACAAATAATTACGAATCGATATGGACTTTTGCACGTTACGTAGAGAGCCAGAATTGAAATATTGGGGTCGCTTATATGTGGGCTATATATAATTATGAACTTGATATGGGCAAATTTTTGTGTGATTGGGGATCGATTTATCTGAGGGCTATATATAACTATAGACCGATATGGAACTAGTTAGGCATGGTTGTTAACGGCCATATACTAGCACAATGTACCAAATATCAACTGAATCGGATGAAATTTGCTCCTCCAAGTGGCTCCAAAACCAAATCTCGGTATCGGTTTATATGGGGTCTACATGTGATTATGGACTGATATGGACCACTTTTGGCATTGTTGTTAATTATCATATACTACCACCACGTACCAAATTTTAAGCAGATCGGATGAATTTTGCTTCTCCGAAAGGCACCCGGGGTCAAATCTGGGGATCGGTTTATATGGGGGCTATATATAATTATGGGCTGATATGAACCAATTCCTGAATGGTTGTTGGATACCATATACTAACATCACGTACCAAATTTCAACCGAATCGGATAAAATTTGCTCTTCCAAGGAGCTCCGGAGGTCAAATCTGGTGATCGGTTTATATGGTTATACGTAATTATGGACCAATTTCGACCAATTTTTGCGTGGGTGTTTGATGCCATATATTAACACCATGTACCAAATTTCAACTGAATCAGATGCATTTTGTTCTTCCAAGAGGCTCCGGACGTCAAATCTGGTGATCGGTTTATATGAGGGCTATATATAATTATGGACCGATGTGGACCAATTTTTGCATGGTCATTAGAGACCATACACTAACACCATGTACCAAATTTCGGAATTAATTTGCTTCTCCTAGAGACTCCGCAAGCCAAATCGGGGGTTCGGTTTATATGGGGGCTATATATAATTATGGACCGATGTGGACCAATTTTTGCATAGTTGTTAGAGACCATATACTTACACCATGTACCAAATTTCCGCCCGATCGGATAAAATTTGCTTCTCTTAGAGGCTCCGCAAGCCAAATCGGGGGATCGGTTTATATGGGGGGCTATATATAATTTTGGGCCGATGTGGACCAATTTTTGCATGGTTGTTAGAGACCATATACTAACACCATGTACCAAATTTCAGGCGGATCAGATGAAATTTGCTTCTCTTAGAGGCTCCGCAAGCCAAATCGGGGGATCGGTTTATATGGGGGCTATATATAATTATGAACCGATGTGGACCACTTTTTGCACGGTTGTTAGAGACCATATACTTACACCATGTACGAGTTGGCTGTAAGAGGCTAGAAGTTATTTCTGGTAGTGGTAGCGTTTATAATGCTGATATGAACAAATGATATGAAATATGTGTTTTTATTATAGGCTACATAACTTGTTTTTTTTAGTCATAGTAAGGATCGGATTACTTTGAACGGCTAGGATTTGAAATAATGATATTTGTTACTTGGTTAATAATGATGAATCGACAAAATTATATAATTTTAAGACATAGTAGATTTAAGTTATTGTATATACTAAAATTAAGGGTTAGGAGTTTTTCACGAACATGGATGAACCGAATGAATAGCGAGTATGGCTAGTAATCTTGGCAATGTTATTAGTGTAAACGCAATTAGCAATATCGGTCTGAGCTCTGCCAATTTGAACGTAATTCATTTTAACGCTCAAAGTATCGTACCTAATAGTAATTCTTCCAAAATGGATGAAGTTCGCGAGATTTTCAGTAATGGTATTTTTGATATTATTGGAGTTTCGGAAACGTGGTTAAAGGAATATGTAATGGATAATGCGGTTGCTATTACGGGTTATCGCTTGTATCGTATGGATCGATCTGTTGGCCGGGGTGGTGGTGTCGCCATATATGTGAAATCAGATTTGAGGGCGAAGATTGTTTACCGTTTGGAAGATTTTTGTGTCGCAGAGGGCTTATTCGTTGAGATTGAGTCTGTTTGTGGCACCAAGGTGTTAGTGGGCGTTATCTACCTACCTTATGGAAATATATCTAGATGCGAGGCCGTCGTTGGGGATTTAACTTCACGCTTTGAAAAAACCATAATTATGGGAGACTTTAATGTAGATCTGTTTACTAGAAGCGTCGAAGTTAGGTCGTTTGCTGGTAGGTATGATCTTTGCATAACCCACAACGCCCTTCCAACTCATTTTTGTCATCACTCAAGTAGTTCGTCGCTGATTGACTACTTTATCGTAAGCGACATGGGTCTTGTCCGGAATAAGGGGCAATTTCTGTTCCCTGTTCTCAACTCCTGTCACGCTGCCATATATATCTCTTATAATATATCAAAAACAGTTAGCCCATCTGGTACGATGATTTATGACTACGCTAGCCTTGATCTCTCGCAGTGTTACGTGGATCTTGAGGAATTAAGTATTAATGACATTTACGGAACCAATGATCCTAATGTACAGATTGCTATTTTTAATAGTGTTATCCTTGGAATGCTAGATAGACGCGTGCCGACTAGGTTTTTGCGCGAAAGGGATGAGAGTAATTGGATGCGTGCCCGGCCCATATTGGTGGCTACAGAGATGAGGGATTACGCTTATAGAGCCTATGTTGAGGACAGGAATGACGACAACTGGAAGACATTTTGCAGGTATAGGAACCGTTTAAAATCGGTGATTAGGAAAAGGAAAAGAATGCATTTCAGGCAATTTTTTTCGACATCATCGACAAAGGATATGTGGAGAGAGTTGAAAAATCTTGGATATCTTGATGACGGCTCTGTGGATTTTGACATTGATGTTAATGCCTGCAACAATTTTTTCACGGTTCCACCTTTGGCTAATCCTCCGCTTATTGTGGTCGATGGGGGTAATTCAGAAGAAGGGTTTTCTATGAGAAATGTTGATGTGGAAGAGGTATGGTCTGCTATTAACAGGATTAAATCTAATGCTATTGGAAGCGATAGAATACCATTAAAATTTATCAAGATAATTTTTCCATTAGTGTCGCACCACTTTATTCACATAATGAACACTATAATTATGACTTCGATGTTTCCTAAACAGTGGACGTGTGCTAGGGTTGTACCCATACCTAAGGTTCGTCATCCCCAGAGCTATACCGACTTTCGACCTATTAGTATTCTGCCATGTCTGTCAAAGGTCTTTGAAATTCTTATAAATGACCAAGTCTCTGAGCACTTGTCAGATAATAATTACCTCTCTCCTTGCCAATCTGGTTTTAGAAAAGGCCACAGTACCACAACCCTCATGGCCGAGCTTGTTGATGATATCAGGGGAAATATTGATCATCGACGATTTACGGTTTTATTGAGTTTGGACTTTAGTAGAGCATTCGATTCAATTAGCCATGAAGTACTAATTAACAAACTATATGCAGTGTATGGATTGTCTTCTGGGTTTTGCAATCTTATCAGGACATTCATGTGTAGCAGAACTCAGTATGTGCAGTGGAAGGGTGTCACTTCTGATGTCCGCAGCGTATACCGTGGTGTTCCACAGGGATCTATATTGGGCCCAATTTTGTTTTCCATCTACATGAATGATATTTTTGATGTGATAAATTTTGCTAAACCTTATTTGTACGCAGATGATTTGCAGTTGTTAGTAGTCGGAATTGAGGACGTAAACTTTCAGCAAGCTGTTAATGCCGAGCTTGAAAGGATTTCTGTGTGGTGTTTGGATAATTTCATAGATGTGAATGCCGGCAAGTCGAAGTCTATGATATTTAAATCTTACGGTAACACGTCGTTACGTTTTAATATTGGCGGTAATATTCTTCATAACGTAAGTGAAATGAGAGTATTGGGTTTTTGCCTGGATAATCACTTGAAATTCGATAAGCATGTGAACAAAGTTATATCAAATGTCACTACCATTCTGCGAAGGGTATATAACACATCGTCCGCTATACCATTTGGTGTAAGGAAGAAGATTGGGATTAGTTTGATTCTGCCGCATATTACGTATGGACTTGAGGTATTCTCAGGATCCACTTTAGGTAGCCTTCATCATTTGAAAATGTGTTTTAATCGTATTGTTCGCTACATATATCACTTGGGTTATTATGATCATGTCACATCTCGCTCAATTGAACTCCTAGGTTGTACATTCGATAACTTCATGAAGCTTAGAACCATGATGTTGTTTTACAAAGTACTTAAATTTAGGACACCACCAAATCTGGCAGAAAGATTCCAGTTTGGAGGTTCGAGTAGAATGCATGCGTTGGTAATGCCCCGTTTTCAGACTTTGGTGATGCAGCGATCGTTCCTAATTCGAGTCACACGCCTATGGAATACCTTAATACCTTACGAAAATAGAAATTTTAATTTGCCATGTTTTAAGTTTAAGGAACTGGTTTTATCTCGGTTATGAACATCTACCATAGCTAACACTTAAATTTTTCGAACTGTGTTTACGCTACAAACATCTCTTTTTCCTTCCATTCATCCATGTTCGTGTTAGGTTCTTGAATCTTGAATAGTATATTAATAACACATTCAAAAATTATATATAGTATTGATGTTGATGAGCTTAAATTATATTTTATAATTAAGTGTCAAACCAATGTAAAACTTTTGTAATCAATTTTGGCCTTATTTGAGCTTCTGATTATGATTATAAATAAAGTGAAATGAAAATGAAATTTCTGCCGGATCAGATGAAATTTGCTTCTCTTAGAGGATCGCCTAGCCAAATTTGGGGGTCCTTTTATAAGTGGACCGATATGGCCCATTTACAATACCATCCGCCCTACATCAATAACAACTACTTGTGCCAAGTTTCAAGTCGATAGCTTGTTTCATTCGGAAGTTAGCGTGATTTCAACAGACGGACGGACGGACGGACATGCTCAGATCGACTCAGAATTTCACCACGACCCAGAATATATATACTTTATGGGGTCCTAGAGCAATATTTCGATGTGTTACAAACGGAATGACAAAGTTAATATACCCCCCATTCCAAATATGCTGGAGGGTATAAAAATGTTGGACACGAATCTTTGAAATTGGCGTTTTTTTTTAAGTCGAATATCTTTGAAGTTTCCTTTAACTTTTGATACCCTGCGCCACACCGTGGAACAGGGTATTATAAGTTAGTGCATATGTTTGCAACACCCAGAAGTAGACGAGATAAACACATGGTGTCTTTGGCAAAAATGCTCAGGGTGGGCTCCTGAGTCGATATAACCATGTCCGTCTGTCCGTGAACACATTTTTGTAATCAAATTGAATTTGAAGTCGAAAGGACTAAAACTGCGACCTAGGCAGTTTTAGTCCAATCGACTTAAAATTTGGCACAAGTATGTGTTTTGGCTTAAAATAGAACCCTATTGATTTTGGAAGAAATCGGTTCAGATTTAGATATAGCTCTCATACATATATTTCGCCCGATATGGACTTATAGGCCCCAGAAGCCAGAGTTTTACCCTAATTTGCTTAAAATTTTGCACAAGAAGAACAATTAGTACTATAGTCAAGTGTGCCAAATTTTATTGAAATCGGTTCAGATCGGTTCTCGGGAGCCACCGTGGTGCAATGGTTAGCATGACCGCCTTGCATACACAAGGTCGTGGGTTCGATTCCTGCTTCGACCGAACACCAAAAAGGTTTTCAGCGGTGGATTATCCCACCTCAGTAATGCTGGTGACATTTCTGAGGGTTTCAAAACTTCTCTAAGTGGTTTCACTGCAATGTGGAACGCCGTTCGGACTCGGCTATAAAAAGGAGGTCCCTTGTCATTGAGCTTAACACGGAATCGGGCAGCACTCAGTGATAAGAGAAGTTCACCAATGTGGTATTACAATGGACTGAATAGTCTAAGTGAGCCTGATACATCGGGCTGCCACCTTATCTAACCTAACCTAGATATAGCTCACATATATATCTTTCGCCCGATATGGACTAATACGGTCCCAGAAGCCAGAGTTTTACCCCAATTTGGTTAAAATTTTTCACTAAGAGTACAATTAGTAGTGTAGTCAAGTGTAGCAAATTTTATTGAAATCGGTTCAGATTTAGATATAGCTACCATATATAGCTTTCGCCCGATTTACACTCAAATGACCACAGAGGCCAATTTATTGGTCCGATTTAGTTGAAATTTAGCACAGGGAGTAGAATTAGCATTGTAGCTATGTGTGCCAAATTTGGTTGAAATCGGTTCAGATTTAGATATAGCTATCATATATAGCTCTCGCCCGATTTACACTCATATGACCACAGAGGCCAATGTTTTGCTCCGATTTAGTTGAAATTTTGCACAGGGAGTAGAATTAGCATTGTAGCTATGCGTGCCAAATTTGGTTGAAATCGGTTCAGACTTAGATATAGCTCCCATTTATAGTTTTCGGCCGATTTACACTCAATTGACCACAGAGGCCAATGTTTTGCTCCGATTTAGTTGAAATTTTGCACAGGGAGTAGAATTAGCATTGTAGCATGTAGCTATGGTTGAAATTGGTTCAGATTTAGATATAGCTCCCATATATATGTTTTCCTGATTTCGACAAAATTGTCCAAAATACCTACATTTTCCTTGTGAAATCGCCACTGCTTAGTCGAAAAGTTGAAAATTTGACTCTAATTTTCCTAAACTTCTAATACATATACATCGAGCGATAAATCATAACTAAACTTTTGCGAAGTTTCCTTAAAATTGCTTCAGATTTACATTTTTCCCATATATTTTTATACTAACATTGTGTTTCACCCTAGTGCATTAGCCGACTTAAATTTTGAGTCTATAGATTTTGTAGAAGTCTATCAAATTCTGCCCAGATCGAGTGATATTTAAATCTATGTATTTGGGACAAACCTTTATATATAGCCCCCAACACATTTGACGGATGTGGTATGGTATCGAAAATTTAGATCTACAAAGTGGTGCATGACAAAATTTTTATAGAAGTAAAATTTTGACAAAATTTTTTATAGAAATAAAATGTTGACAAAATTTTTTATAGAAATACAATTTTGACAAAATTTTTTATAGAAATACAATTTTGACAAAATTTTTAAAACGAATAAATTTTTGAAGACATTTTTTATAAAAGTACAATTTAAAAAAACAAACTATAGAAATATAATTTTGACAACATTTGCTGCTATAGAAATAAAATTTTGACAACATTTTTTATAGAAGTAACATTTTGACAAAATTTTCTATAGAAATCAAATCTTGACAAAATTGTCTATAGAAATAAAATGTTGACAAAATTTTCTATAGAAATCTAATTTTGATAACATTTTCTATAGAAGTAAAATTTTGACAAAATTTTGTAAATGAAAACATTTTGAGAAAATTTTCTATAGAAATAAAATTTTGACAAAATTTTCTATAGAAATAAAAATTTGGAGAAAATTTTCTACAGAAATAAAATTTTGACAAAATTTTCTATAAAAATAATATTTTCTATAGAAATAAAATTTAGATAAGATTTGCTATAGAAATAAATTTTTAAAAAATTTTCTATAAAAATAAAATTGTGAGAAAATAATTTTTGTTTGGATTTTCTCCAATTTTTAGTAGATTATTTTCAGATCGAATAGTATAACTCTCTGAAAAATAAAAAACTCCGCAATTTTTTATTGCAAAACACACATCGATTGCAACAATTGACCAGCTAACAGACTTTCTGAAGTACTTACCTATTAAAGAATTCGATATTGTAAGATTGTTTCTATTTTTCCATAGAGTAAAATTTTCATACACTGGAAATAATATTTACGTGATATTAAAGATTACGTGACCTCAACTTTAGGATGAGCAATTTACACACTATTAAGGACAAATTTCTTTAAAATAATGAAGTTTTAATTAAAAGAAATTTTATAATCTTGCTTCAAACATTTTTTTCATTAAATTTAGGACACACATTTTGAAAATTTTCGTCCATTCATTAAAGTGGCATGTCTTTAAATTAAGGCAAATTTTTCTTAAAGTAAAGAAACACATTTTTGATTTAAAGAAATCGCCCTTAAATTAACTGAAATATTGAATCTTTCGATGTAAGATAAAAACACTTCAAATATAGGCTAATATTTTAGTTCATTCGTACTAAGAAGTATGCAATCCTTTCAAAACTTAAGGAAACACACTTGTTAGAATATAGGAAATTTTCCTAAATTTCTATTGTCTACCTGTAATCGATACCTGTCATCGTAATCGATGTGTTTGCGCGTGGGTGTAATCGATATACTTGCGCGTCGGTTGTTTTTTTAGTTAGAATCGCGTTGTTTCGGAGAGATTGTTAAAAAATAATATGGTAAAATAATATAATAAATAACAAATAAAATATATAAAATATTTGTTATTTTAAATTAGTGAGAAAAATTTTCGTTTTTTTAAATAAATCTATCAATGTTCGTGATAGTGTATAAAGAAAGAAAACACCAGCAGAATAGCAACCCTTTCATTTGTCTTCATTTTGGAATCTTCAATTATCAGGTAATATTCAGTGACGCTAACCTTTTGCAACAAAAATGTTTTATGATTTTTTATATTTGTTGGTATTGAAATTGTAAAAGGAGGACAAAATCGTTAGGCAGCAACTTATTAAAAGTGAAAAGTACAAGAAGAAGAAAAAGTGCGTTTTACAGTTGATAATATCACACGGAAATTGGAAATAGTGGAATAATAAACTAATATTTCAAAGAGATTCGATGCTGTTGATTCTTAATAAATATATTCAATATATTAATAAAACATGTATTTTATTGAAGATAAAATTGCTTATAGAAATAAATAAAATTGTATTTAAAAACGAAGGTAAGCAGTTCTAATTATGAAGTAAAAGTTTTACCACAAATGTGTAAGATTTGTCGAAATGAATGAAAAAATTTCAATAAAATCATTCCATATATGAATTCAAATTAGTTAAATTTTTTCATTCTGTAGTATAGTGGTATATAAATATAGGAAAATGTTAACTAATATATGGAATGCATTATTCCTAATTTCTACGAAAATCACATCGTTCAAACAAATAAAAATACGAAGTTCAACTTTCTTCACAATGAGTTCATTTTAACTTAAAGAAAGAGTCACTTTTTTCTGGGTGCAAGTAATTCAATTGGAGAAGTTTCTACGCAATCCATTGTGGAAGGTACATAACATTCGGCCTGGCCAAACTTACGGTTTGTTGGGAGTTCTTTTTATACCCTCCACCATAGGATGGGGGTATATTAACTTTGTCATTCCGTTTGTAACACATCGAAATATTGCTCTAAGACCCCATAAAGTATATATATATATTCTGGGTCGTGGTGAAATTCTGAGTCGATCTAAGCATGTCCGTCCGTCCGTCCGTCTGTTCGTCTGTCCGTCTGTCCGTCTGTCCGGCTGTCCGTCCGTCTGTGGAAATCACGCTAACTTCCGAACAAAAATAGCTATCGACTTGAAACTTGGCACAAGTAGTTGTTATTGATGTAGGTCGGATGGTATTGAAAATGGGTCATATCGGCCCACGTTTACGTATAGCCCCCATATAAACCGATCCCCAGATTTGACCTCCGGAGCCTCTTGGAGGGGCAAAATTCATCCGATCCGGTTAAAATTTGGTACCTGATGTTAGTATACGGTCTCTAACAACCATGCAAAAATTGGTCCATATCGGTCCATAAATATATATAGCTCCCATATATACCGATCCCCAGATTTGACCTCCGGAGCCTCTTGGAGGAGCAAACTTCATCCTACCCGATTGAAATTTGGTACGTTGTTTTAGTATATGGTCTCTAACAACCATGCAAAAACTGGTCCATATCGGTCCATAATTATATATAGCTCCCATATAAACCGATCCCCAGATTTGACCTCCGGAGCCTCTTGGAGGGGCAAAATTCATCCGATCCGTTTGAAATTGGGTACCTGATGTTAGTATACGGTCTCTAACAAGCATGCAAAAATTGGTCCATATCGGTCCATAATTATATATAGCTCCCATATAAACCGATCCCCAGATTTGAACTCTGGAGCCTCTTGGATGAGCAAAATTCATCCGATCCAATTGAAATTTAGTACGTGGTGTTAGTATATGGTCTCTAACAACCATGCACAAATTGGTCCATATCGGTCCATAATTATATATAGCTCCCATATAAACCGATCCCCAGATTTGACCTCCGGAGCCTCTTGGAGGAGCAAAAGTCATCCGATGCGGTTGAAATTTCGTACATTTCGTTAGTATATGGCCTCTAACAGCCATGTAAAAATTGTCAAATTTTATTACTATAGAAAGTTTTGTCAAAATTTCATTTCTATAGAAAGTTTTGTAAAAAGTTTATTTCTATAGCAATGTTTGTCAACATTTTATTTCCATAGAAAATTTTGTAAAAAATTTATTTCTGTAGAAAATTTTGTCAACATTTTATTTCTATAGAAAATTTTGTCAACATTTTATTTCTATAGAAAATTTTGTCAACATTTTATTGCTATAGAAAATTTTGTAAACATTTTACTTCCATAGAAAATTTTGTCAACATTTTATTTCTATAGAAAATTTTGTCAAGTTTTTATTTCTATAGAAAATTTTGTCAAAATTTTATTTCTATAGAAAATTTTGTCAAACTGAATTATATACGTATTTAATCGGCCTTTTTTTTTGTTTAATATATACCCCTTATGGACTAACTTACAATTTAGAAGACAGTGTTAAAAAGTTTTACGATACCTTGCCATCGGCAAGTGTTATCGCAACCCAAGTAATTCGATTGTGGATGACAGCCTTTAGTAGAAGTTCCTACGCAATCCATGGTGGAGGGTACATAAGATTCGGCCTGGCCGAACTTACGGCCGTATATACTTGATTTTTTCTGGGAAGTAATAACTTAGGCAGAACTTCCAATTTTTTTGAGGGTATCAATTTTTGTGATAATTTTCTTCAAATAATTTAGAGCCATTTTTTTCTCATGCAAGATGTTAGCCATTCATTTGTGGAAATTTACCAGCCTTTCAACCAAATTTAATAAACAATTGTAGATAGTTTAGTCAAGCTTTTCAGGCTATCTTCTATTCGCACATGACAACCTGCCATCCTATAACTATAGCCTCCTCTAAGCATATGGCATAATTCTTGGGAAATGCCTATAGGGCATATTCATCCTAGTCCCTAGTTTGTTATCTCATGGTCCTTGTACTTTTACGTTTTCTATTGATTATGAGTTGTGTTTGTCCAAAGGATTTTCTACTACCACCACCTTGAGGGTATATTGCAAACTGAGATCTCTTTCGTTTTATGTCGTTTGTAAACTTTTTGGCTTTTAGGCTGAAGGTATTTGGTTGGTAGGTATTCGTTAGACGTTCATCATCTTAGACTTTGTTTGCTTACCTGACTTGTTAGAATGTGTGTGTATTTCTCATGGCATCGGCTATTGTGTGAAAGAATTCTGTGTGTGTGTGACAATGTTTGAACAAAGGCTTAAATTTAATCCACAACGAACAGAACAAAGACAGCAGAAGGTAGAAAGCTCTGTAAATTTTGAGATTTAAAAAAAAACGAAAAACAATGTCACAACATTAAAAGATTAGGCACACTGAAGCGAATTTACCTCATGCAAAGAAGTTATTTAAGAAAATCTTATAAGGATCCTAAAAGGAGAATGACATATCCAATAATAACAACCAGAAATTCAGAAATAAACCTGCTACGGCTCTACTACCCACCTCAAAACCTACCTGTTCATATATCATATTACAAGTGGGTAATATTTCAACATCAATTTAGACTAATTCGTTTAGCTCCTGGTGCATATGGTGTTAGGACATCTGGTTTATACTCAAGTTTTTCTTTTTGTTTTATTTATACATTGTAAATGATAAAGGTAATAATGGAATTATTTATGGAGTGTAAGTGACATGTTGATTTTCTTTAAAAGCAAATGTTCGAATGTGATATGTGGGAGTAGCTTGGAAATAGGAAACTTTTTTATTTTACTTCAAAAGGACAAATTTTTCAAGAAAACCAAACGTTCCGAAGGGCTGATTCTTAAAAACACACTATCATAGATCAAATATTATAGCTTTCTTTGGAAATTCCTCGTCGTACAATGGAAAAAAAAAATATTTATGTGATATTAAAGATTACGCAACCTTCGACGCACTTAATGGATCATAAAAATTGTACATTAAAACAAGTATATACGGCCGTAAGTTCGGCCAGGCCGAAGCTTATGTACCCTCCATCATGGATTGCGTAGAAACTTCTTCTAAACACTGCCATCCAGAATCGAATTACTTAAGTTGCGGTAACGCTTGCCGATGGCAAGGTATCTTAAAACCTCCTAAAACCATCTTCTAAATTGTATGTAAGTCCATACGTGGTATATATTAAATCAAAAAAGATCGATCCAATACGTATATAATTCAGTTTGACAAAGTAGACATAAAATTTTTACAAAATTTTCTACAGAAATAAAATTTTAACAAAATTTTCTATAGAAATAAAATTTTCACAAAATTTTCTATAGAAATAAAAATTTTGACAAAAATTTCTACAGAAATAAAATTTTAACAAAATTTTCTATAGAAATAAACTTTTGACAAAATTTTCTATAGAAATAAAATCTTGGTAGATTATTTTTGGCTCGAGTGGCAACCATGATTATGAACCGAATAAAATTTGAACAAAATTTTCTATAGAAATAAAATTTTGACAAAATTTTCTATAGAAATAAAATTCTGACAATGATGAAAATTTTATTATGAACCGAATAAAATTTTAACAAAATTTTCTCTAGAAATAAAATGTTGACAAAATTTTCTATAGAAATAAAATTTTCTATAGAAATAAAAATTTTGACAAAATTTTCTATAGAAATAAAAATCTTGACAAAATTTTCTATAGAAAGAAAATTTTGACAAAAATTTCTACAGAAATAAAATTTTAACAAAATTTTCTATAGAAATAGACTTTTGACAAAATATTCTATAGAAATAAAATCTTGGTAGATTATTTTTGGCTCGAGTGGCAACCATGATTATGAACCGAATAAAATTTGAACAAAATTTTCTATAGAAATAAAATTTTGATAAAATTTTCTATAGAAATAAAATTTTGACAAAATTTTCTATAGAAATAAAAATCTTGACAAAATTTTCTATAGAAAGAAAATTTTGACAAAAATTTCTACAGAAATAAAATTTTAACAAAATTTTCTATAGAAATAGACTTTTGACAAAATATTCTATAGAAATAAAATCTTGGTAGATTATTTTTGGCTCGAGTGGCAACCATGATTATGAACCGAATAAAATTTGAACAAAATTTTCTATAGAAATAAAATTTTGATAAAATTTTCTATAGAAATAAAATTTTGACAAAATTTTCTATAGAAATAAAATTTTGGTAGATTATTTTTGGCTCTAGTGGCAACCATGATTATGAACCGATATGGACCAATTTTTGTGTGATTTGACCAATTGTTGTATGGTTGTTAGCGACCATATACTAACACCACGTTCCTAATTTGAACCGGATCGGATGAATTTTGCTCCTCCAAGAGGCTCCGGAGGTCAAATCGGGAGAACGTTTTATATGGGGGCTATATATAATTATGGACCGATATGGACCAATTCTGGCACGGTTGTTAAAGATCATATACTAACACGATGTTCCAAATTACAACCGGATTGGATGAAATTTGCTTCTCTTGGAGACTTCGCAAGCCAAATCTGGGGATCGGTTTATATGGGGGCTATATATAATTATGAACCGATGTGGACCAATTTTTGCATGGTTGTTAGAGACCATATACCAATATCATGTACCAAATTTCAGGCGGATCGGATGAAATTTGCTTCTCTTTGAGGCTCCGCAACCCAAATCTGGGGATCGGTTTATATGGGGGCTATATATAATTATGGACCGATGTGGACCAATTTTTGCATGGTTGTTAGAGACCATATACCAACATCATGTACCAAATTTCAGCCGGATCGGATGAAATTTGCTTCTCTTTGAGGCTTCGCAAGCCAAATCTGGGGATCGGTTTATATGGGGGCTATATATAATTATGGACCGATGTGGACCAATTTTTGCACGGTTGTTAGAGACCATATACCAACACCATGTACAAATTTCAGCCGGATCGGATGAAATTTGCTTCTCTTTTAGGCTCCGCAAGCCAAATCTGGGGATCGGTTTATATGGGGGCTATATATAATTATGGACCAATGTGGACCAATTTTTGCACGGTTGTTAGAGACCATATACCAACACCATATACCAACTTTCAGCCGGATCGGATGAAATATGCTTCTGTTAGAGGCTCCACAAGCCAAATCTGAGGGTCCCTTTATATGGGGGCTATACGTAAAAGTGGACCGATATGGCCCATTTTCAATACCATCCGACCTACATCGATAACAACTACTTGTGCCAAGTTTCAAGTCGATAGCTTGTTTCGTTCGGAAGTTAGCGTGATTTCAACAGACGGACGGACGGACATGCTTTAATCAACTCAGAATTTCACCACGACCCAGAATATATATACTTTATGGGGTCTTAGAGCAATATTTCGATGTGTTACAAACGGAATGACAAAGTTAATATACCCCCATCCTATGATGGAGGTTATAAAAATCGAATCTATATAAATAAAATTCAATCTATGTTTGTTTGTTTGTTTGTTTGTATGTTCCAAGTTGGCTCCGAAACGGCTGAACCGATTTACTTGAAACTTTCAGAGATCGTAGGGGGCGTTCATGTGGTGAAAATAGGGTACCTCATTTTTTGACACCTGGTCGTGGAGGGGGACCTCCCCTTTGTCAGACTTTTTGAAAATTGGACCAAAGTTGACCGATTTGCTTGACATTTTCATTGAAGGTTGGGTTTGGTATCTAGACAAAGATCCGCTACTTTATATTTCGATATTTGGTGGCGGAGGGGGACCTCCCCTTTGTTCGACTTTTTTTAAAGTACAGTGACAAAACTTAAATTCTCTAAATTATCTGAGATTTACAGAGAACATGCGGTGAGGTTATGGAAATAATATAGGGTACCTGATGGTTTCATATGTGGACGGGGAGGGGGACCGCCCCCTTGCCTACTTTTTTATACTTGGAACAAAATTATGCGATTTGCTTGACATTTACATTGAATGTTGGGGTTGGCATCTAGACCAAAATCCGCTACATTATTTTTCGATATTTGGTCGGGGAGGGGAACCACCCCTTTGCCCGACTTTTTTTTTAAAGTACAGTGAAAACAAAACTAAACTCCCCCGACTGAAATTCTACGGATTAAATGGGTGAGGTTATGAAATTTATATCAGGTTCCTGATTTTTTAATAAAAATAAACGGGCATAGGGAGATATCCGCTTCTCTTAAGTACATACAGAGAAACAATTAAACTTTACCGAGTTACTTGAAATTTACAGAGGACTGGGGAGAGGTTACGATATTAATAGTTGATACCTGATTTTGTGATATTTGAACGGAAGAGAGGCCGCCCCTTTAGGCTTATAATTTGCTTGACATTTTCTGGGACGTTTACAAAAGATACGCTACATCACTTTTCAATATTTGGTCGGGGAGGAGGTCCTCCTCTAAAACTGCAAAAAAAACAAAAATTCTTAAGTTTTCTTGAACTTTACAAAGGCAGTGGGGGAAGGTTATGAAGGAAGAGGCCACCTTCCTTGCCCCACACTTGAAGGAAAGTTTCAAGAATTTTCAGGGAAGGTTAGGGATGCTATTCACTACGGTGTTTGTCGATATTGTATCGGGGAAAGTGACTTTCCTTTAAAACAATAGAGCAAAATTTAAACATCTCCGATCTACTTGAAATTTACAGGGAATGTGGGAGGAGGTGATTAAATTTATACATGATTTTTAAATTAGTATATGATTTTTCGATATCTCTTTGTGGAAGGGGGAAATTGAAATAAACTTTGTCGATTTACTTCGATAGAGTTTATAGGGACCATTGAGTAGTTGTGGAATGAGTATAGGGTACGTGATAGTCCGATATCAGGTGGGAGTGGAGAGAAGGTGGGGAGAGGGTTCCCTTTTGTCCGTTTTTTTTCTTAAATTGAAAGTAGAGGGTTGTCCGTAAATGGGAACTCGGTACATAATTTTATGATTTTTGCACAAGCTTCTGCCAGACTTCTTTTTTAGTAAAGAACTTAAATTTACATGAAATTGGCAGCCAACGTAGAGGGTGCATCATTTTCCAACATTTTAGCAAATGTTAATGTGGTAAAATTTTTTACTACTTTTGCTTTTTCCGATTTATTGGAGGGGAAACAGTAATTCTTTGTGTGTTATTATAATATAGTGCTTAATTTTCAGATATGTTGAGGAGAAGGATACCTTTCCTTCACACACCACACTTAAAATTCACAAGAAATATAGAAGATTTTCCAACTACTTGAATACAGAACATTATTTAAACAATTTGGAGGAAAGGGTACACCCTCTCCCCGACATTTTTTAAGACGAACCGTTTTACATATGCATATCCGCCGTATTTGTACCTATAAACGAGAAAGCAAGTAGTTCGATTTGTTTGAAAGAATTCAAATCTTTTCGTATTTGTTTTCAGCACGAAGGATATGGTTGACTAAGTTAACGCAAAATGTTCCTACAACTAGGCTTCGGAAGGCGCAGCGAAGCGGGCCGGGTTACGCTATGTTTAATAAAAAACACGTCTTAACCAAAAAAAAAAAAAAACATATTAAGGACAAATTCCTTTAATATAATGAAATTTTAATTAAAACAAGTAACGAAAGTCTAAAGTCGGGCGGGGCCGACTATATTATACCCTGCACCGCTTTGTAGATCCACATTTTCTATACCATATCAAATACATCAAATGTGTTGGGTGCTATATATAAAGTTTATATTCCCATATACATAACATATATATATCCCCAAAAAAAGTCCCAACTGAAATATTTTCCCCATAAAAAATCCTTAAAGGAAAATTCATATAATTATTGTATGCATAAAAAAGTTTACTTGGATCCAAAGATTTTGACTTTCCTTTAAGGATTTTGGTATTGATTCCGAGCCAAAGATGCGGGTTCTTTAAAATAACAAAATTTTTTTGCGACCTATCTGGCTTTAAATCTAGGTTCTATAAAATTAAAATTGGGATACAGATCTCATTTATCGAATTTTCATTCTATTTTTCCGGTATATTAATAAAGCAATTCATGTACAAACAAATGCCACTTAAAAAATCCAATTTATGACGGATACTTGAATTAAAAAATATTTTCTTAATTCCAAAAAAAAAAATTAACCAACGATGCTAAATCCTCAAAATAAGTCTTAGCCTATTATTGAAGCGTTTTTATCTTACATCTAAAGATTCAATATTTCAGTTAATTTAAAATTAATTTAGTATTAATAAAATTAATTTAAAGACATACAACTTTAACGAAGGGATGCAAATTTTCAAAATATGTGTCCTAAATTTAATGAAAAAAAATGTTTGAAGTAAAGATTATACACTTTCTTTTAATTAAAATTTCATTATCCCCAAATTGACGGAATGCAAAACTTGGTTGGGATCAATAGAGGAAGAAACAACAACAATAGCATACAAATCAAACGACACACTGCAACGATTATTTACAACAAAAACAACAAAAACAGAACAGACAAAATCAGCGGTGCCAACTCTGACGATTTTTCGTCATTTTGACGATTTTTGATGGTAAATTTGGCCTCTGACGATTTGACGACGATTTTAAACAACGTAGTTATGAGATGACGATTTTTTAAAATGCTCGAATCAAGTGTTTCCTTTTAAGGGTTTTTATGTCGATTTGACGATTTTTCAAAGTGATGTAGTTATAAGTCGACGATTTTCATAAGTTGTAATGTAAACAAGTTATTTTGAATCTCAATAATATGACAATTTATATGTAGCCGTCTCCAATGTAGAAAGAAATTTCCAAGCAATCAATATAAATAAACCTAAAATTCGGAATCCCTTTGAAACTTAAACATTGCAAGGTATTCATTTGTCTAAAAACTATTTAAAGCTAAATATTTCTGATTGCTATGAAGCCAGTTTAGTTAAAGTCACCTTATTTATTTATTCATTACCGATAATAGTAATTATAATAAAAATTATACATGAGCAAGTAATAAGGATTTAAAATCGCTTGGAGAATAGGACATTTTTCTGTCTAAATCGCCGTTTAATAAACTGGAAACTATATGACTTACGGCCATTTTCATGTAGCTCCGTTAGGCTTTAACTGCCAGTTAACAGAAAGAAAAATAGAAGTATTTTTTCTCCGGTTAACTTTAACTGAAAATTTTTCAGCAGTTACGTTTCTAACTGGCATATGGCATATATACGCAAGATGACAGATATGTAGATATAACGGTTTAAAAGTTCGTTAGCTAACGTAGCACTAACGGAGCTTCATGAAAATAGGGGTTAATTAGAGATTTTAACGGCATTATTCATGTAACTAAAATGAATTAAACCCTTTTTTTATATTACAGCTTTATTGTGAATACAATATATGTATACCTCAGATGTTTGAATAAAACTTTTATTTTGTTTCTAAATCTTTTTTTTAGCTGTTTTATAGGTGACGATTTTTTGACGAATTCTTTGGGATGAATTGACGATTTTGACGAAAAATATTTTTAAAACTGACGATTTTCAGCCAAAAATAGTTGGCACCACTGGACAAAATGCAATTAGACAACGTTGTGTACGAACTAACATGCAATGGAAACGAAAGGGAGACATGCAATATGCACTATGTGGGTACAACCAAAGATTATAGAAGAGGAAGATGGGAGATTGGCTACTGAGCACATCAAACCATTTACCACATTAGTTTAATACTCGAACCAAACGCGTATACGACAAGTATTGACATAGCATTAAATTGCAAATAAAATGAAATTAAGTGCACGAAATAAACTTCCTTAAACGGGAAAATGTAGTTTTTTTGTTGTTGCCTAAAATTTAACATTATTTCATTAAGAAAATTAAGTTTTTCATTTAAAAAATAAAAACGAAAAACAAATAAAAAAATTACGAACATTCATACATGTTAACATGGTAAATGCAACATTTGGTATGACGCAAGCCAATTTCCTATCTTCCTCAGGTTTATTGTCTTTGGGTACAACAAGAAGACAATTGAAAATACGAATGGCAGAACATGAAGCCGACATCAACAAACTTAGAGAACGCACAGCTTTCGCACAACACATAAAAGAGAGTGGCCATAGCATAGACTTCAAAGCTGTTAAAATTCTCGACAGAGAGAGAAATGAGAACAAACGTTATACACTGGGGAGACTATGCATTCAACAGAGAATAGAAACGTCAATGAACACTAAGGAAGACAAAGATAACACCAACTTACAGTATTCCATTGCAATAGTTTAAAAGAGTATGTTATATTTAAATCTGACTCGATCTGGACAAAATTTGTTAGACTTCTGTAGACTTACAATTTAAGACGGCTAATGCCCTGGAGTGGAACAAAATGTTAGTAAAAACAAGTATATACAGCAGTAAATTCGGCCGGGCCGAATCTTAAATACCCACCACCATGAATCAAATATACTAGTTTCCTTTGAAATTTTCAGGAGGTGATGACAGATATTTTCCCAAGCAGATCAGTTCAACCACTACGCTTCCAACAGATAAATGTAAAGATTTTACCTATGAAGACCAGATCAGATTCTGAATTTATAAGAACCATTTTTTGTTTGACATTTAGAGGAATCATAAACATATCTTGTAAGTGCAAGAAAATTATAAAATAACGTTTTGATTTGAAATCTTAAATCTGTAGAAGTAAAATCTGGAAATTTTACATTGAGTTTCAAGCAATTTTCATGATCAGTGCGCCTTCTACGCACTCCAGAAGTGAAGTCGGTCTATATGGAGGCATTACCAAATGGACCGATAAAAACTTAATTTACAATTTCAGGAAAATCAGATAAAAACTACGGTTTCTAGAAACCCAGGGAGTTAAATCGGGAGATCGTTCTTATGGGGCTATACTAAAATATGGACTGATACTCACCGTTTTCGCCACACCTCTTTATGGCCCGAAAATACCTCTAGATTTCCAATTTCAGGCAAATAGGATAAAAACTTCGGATTCTAGAAGCCCAAGAAGTAAAATCGGGAAATCGGTCTATATGGGGGCTATACTAAAATATGGACCGATACTCACAATTTTCGGCACACCTCTTCATGGTCCTAAAATACCTCTAGATTTTCAATTTCAGGCAAATTGGATAAAAACAACGATTTCTAGAAGCCCAAGAAGTAAAATCGGGAAATCGGTCTATATGGGGGCTATACCAAAATATGGACCGATACTCACAATTTTCGGCACATCTCTTTATGGTCCTAGCACATCTCTTTATGGTCTAGATTTCAAATTTCAGGCAAATTGGATAAAAACTCCGATTTCTATAAGCCCAAGACCCCAAATCGGGAGGTCGGTTTATATGGTGACTATATAAAAACCTGGACCGATATAGCCCATCTTCGAACTTGACCTGCCTGCAGACAAAAGACGAGTTTGTGCAAAATTTCAGCACGATTGCTTCATTATTGAAGACTGTAGCGTGATTACAACAGACAGACAGACAAACAGACGGACAGACGGGCATCGTTATATCGTCTTAGAATTTCTCCCTGATCAAGAATATATATAATATATATAGGCGGAAATCAATATTTCGATGTGTTACAAACGGAATGACAAACTTATTATACCCCCGTCACCATTCTATGGTGATGGGTATAAAAATACACACACATATACGTACATAAAATTAGAACAAGTATATACGGCCGTAAGTTCGGCCAGGCCGAAGCTTATGTACCCTCCATCATGGATTGCGTAGGAACTTCTTCTAAACACTGCCATCCACAATCGAATTACTTAAGTTGCGGTAACGCTTGCCGATGGCAAGGTATCTTAAAACCTCCTAACACCATCTTCTAAATTGTATGTAAGTCCATACGTGGTATATATTAAATCAAAAAAGATCGATCCAATACGTATATAATTCAGTTTGACAAAGTAGACATACAATTTTGACAAAATTTTCTACAGAAATAAAATTTTAACAAAATTTTCTATAGAAATAAAATTTTCTATAGAAATAAAAATTTTGACAAAATTTTCTATAGAAAATTTTGAATAAAATTTGAACAAAATTTTCTATAGAAATAAAATTTTGACAATGATGAAAATTTAATTATGAACCGAATAAAATTTTAACAAAATTTTCTCTAGAAATAATATGTTTACAAAATTTTTTATAGAAATAAAAATTTTGACAAAATTTTCTATAGAAATAAAAATCTTGACAAAATTTTCTATAGAAAGAAAATTTTGACAAAAATTTCTACAGAAATAAAATTTTAACAAAATTTTCTATAGAAATAGACTTTTGACAAAATATTCTATAGAAATAAAATCTTGGTAGATTATTTTCGGCTCGAGTGGTAACCATGATTATGAACCGAATAAAATTTGAACAAAATTTTCTATAGAAATAAAATGTTGACAATGATGAAAATTTTATTATGAACCGAATAAAATTTTAACAAAATTTTCTCTAGAAATAAAATTTTGACAAAATTTTCTATAGAAATAAAATTTTGGTAGATTATTTTTGGCTCTAGTGGCAACCATGATTATGAATCGATATGGACCAATTTTTGTGTGATTTGACCAATTGTTGTATGGTTGTTAGCGACCATATACTAACACCACGTTCCTAATTTGAACCGGATCGGATGAATTTTGCTCCTCCAAGAGGCTCCGGAGGTCAAATCGGGAGAACGTTTTATATGGGGGCTATATATAATTATGGACCGATATGGACCAATTCTGGCACGGTTGTTAAAGATCATATACTAACGCCATGTTCAAAATTACAACCGGATTGGATGAAATTTGCTTCTCTTGGAGACTTCGCAAGCCAAATCTGGGGATCGGCTTATATGGGGGCTATATATAATTATGGACCGATGTGCACCAATTTTTGCATGATTGTTAGAGACCATCTACCAAGACCATGTACCAAATTTCAGCCGGATCGGATGAAATATGCTTCTCTTAGAGGCTCCACAAGCTAAATCTGGGGATCGGTTTATATGGGGTCTATCTATAATTATGGACCTATGTGGACCAATTTTTGCATGATTGTTAGAGACCATCTACCAACACCATGTACCAAATTTCAGCCGAATCGGATGAAGTCTTGGAGCCTTCGCAAGACAAATCTGGGGATCGGCTTATATGGGGGCTATATATAATTATGAACCGATGTGGACCAATTTTTGCATGGTTGTTAGAAACCATATACCAACACCATATACCAAATTTCATCCGGATCGGATGACATATGCTTCTGTTAGAGGCTCCACAAGCCAAATCTGAAGGTCCCTTTATATGGGGGCTATACGTAAAAGTGGACCGATATGGCCCATTTTCAATACCATCCGACCTACATCGATAACAACTACTTGTGCCAAGTTTCAAGTCGATAGCTTGTTTCGTTCGGAAGTTAGCGTGATTTCAACAGACGGACGGACATGCTTAGATCGACTCAGAATTTCACCACGACCCAGAGTATATATACTTTATGGGGTCTTAGAGCAATATTTCGATGTGTTACAAACGGAATGACAAAGTTAATATACCCCCATCCTATGATGGAGGGTATAAAAAAAGCATGAACTATTTATTTGAGTCCCCACGAAATGGCATCATTATAGTAGAAAATCTCTTAAAAAAATCCTACATCCGTTTCTTGTCCTAGGAATAAAGGAAATCAGCTTATACTAAACCTGATTTATTATTCTGAACAGAGTTCGGAAAAATTTCAAATTTCTGGAAGTCCCCAACTCAATCTCCAAATATGCCCAATTTGAGGGGGAAATTCCCAATACATGCAACGCTGCCGTACAGACATGAGCTTTGTCATAGCTTCACAAAAAATATGAGTTAAATCGCATGATCCGATTGTCCGGTGGCAAAAAGTAAAATAAAATGTTCACCGAACTATCCTCACAATAACTCCATTGCTATGCGTGCTATGTGGCAGTTCAAGCTCTGGCATTTTGGGCAAAAAAAAGTTGGTAGCGCTCACCATTCAGAGTTACGTTGCGATTCGCATCAGTTCAGTGACTTTTTCTGAATGCATTGATAGCTTTTTCAGTACTTCTGGCTGATCTTCACTCCAAATTCGACAATTCTGCTTATTTACTTATCCATTGAGCCAAAAATGAGTTTCATCGTTGACCACAAGAAGCACGCGATGAGTTTCTTAACAGATCACGCATTTTGATAATACAATTCAATAATTTTCAAGTGTTGCTCGTTTGTAAGAATTTAACAGGAGTTTGACAGTGACGAAACGAAAAATGCGCCAGCTATTTAAATAATAGCTTAAAAATAACCCTTTATAACAATTAACATATTATTATCCCATATTTCAAATCCTCATAGTTTAATGTGTACAAGATAAAATTTTCCATTCCCCTATTTTTATATTTTAATAGCCAACCACACTTAATTTATCTCAAAGTCATTACCATGTCCCGCACAATTATGATAACTAAATTGGATCTAAATTAAGCAAATAAACACATTGCGTTAATGGATATCTGTTTTATTGAGTGCATTCGATAGGAAAACAACTTAGAAAGAACCATAGTCGGGTGTAGTCGACCATATAATGATATTTTGTCAGTAGACAAGTGAAGTTTGAAAAGGATCTATATATGTACTGACTTCCATATAATTCGATATTCTGAAGTGGTCTCCTAATGGACTTTCTGGGATAAACACTGTGGATAATACTTTGTAGATAAAAATTTGACAAAATTGTCCAAAATTTTGAATAATTCTATGGAGATAAAATTTTGACAAAATTTTCTATTGAGACAAAAAGTTGACAAAAATTTCTATTGAGATAAAATTTTGACAAAATTTTCTACAGAAATAAAATTTTGAGAGAAATTTCTATAGAAATAAATATTCAACAAAATTTTCTACAGAAATAAAATTTAGACAATATTTTCTATAGAAATAACATTTTGACAATTTTTTCTATAGAAATAAAATTTTGACAATTTTTTCAATAGAAAAAAATTTTGACAAAATTTTCTATAGAAAAGAAGTGTTGACAAAATTCCCTATAGAAAAAAAATTTACAACATTTTCTATAGAAATAAAATTTTGACAAAATTTTCTATAGAAAAAAAATTTTGACAAAATTTTCAATAGAAATAGAATTTTGACAAAATTTTCTATTGAAATCAAAAGTTGACAAAAATTGAGATAAAATTTTGGCAACATTTTCTATTTTTTTTTTTTTTTGAGAATAAAATTTTGACAAAATTTTCTATAGAGATAAAATTTTGACAAAATTTTCTACAGAAATATAATTTTGAGAGAATTTTTTATAGAAATAAATATTTGACAAAATTTTCTATAGAAATAAAATTTTCACGAAATTTTCTATAGAAAAAAAATGTTGACAAAATTTTCAATAGAAATAAAATTTTGACAAAATTTTCTATAGAAATAAAATCTTGACAACATTTTCGAAAGACATAAAATTTTAACAAAATTTTCTATAGAAATAAAATTTTGAAAAAAAAATCTATAGAAATAAAATTCTAACAAAATTTTCTATAGAAATACAATTATTTATTTCTATATTTTGCCAAATTTTTCTATAAAGAAAAAAGTTTTGAGAAAAATTTCTATCAAAATAATATGTCGACAAAATTTTCTATAGAAATAAAATTTTGACAAAATTTTCTGTAAAAATAAAATTTTAACAAAATTTTCTTTAAACAAAATTATTGACAATATTTTCTGTAAAAACAAAATGTTGACAAAATTTTCTATAGAGATAAAATTTTGACAAAATTTTCTATAGAAATAAAATTTTGACAAAATTTTCTATGGAAATAAAATGTTGACAATATTTTCAATAAAATTATAATTTTGAGAAAATTTTCTATACAAATAAAATGGTGAGAACATTATCTATAGAAATAAAATTCTAACAAAATTTTCTACAGAAATAAAATTTTGAGAAAATGTTTCTATAGAATTAAAATATTGACAAAATTTTCTATAGTAATAAAATTTTGAAAAAATTTTCTATAGAAATTAAATTTTGAGAAAATTTTCTATAGAAATAAAATTTTGAGAAAATTTTCTATAAAAATAAAATGTTGACAAAATGTTTTATAAAAATAAAATATTAGTTACATTTTCTATATAAATAAAATTGTTAACAAAATTTTCTATATAAATAAAATGTTGACAAAAATTTATATAGAAATAAAATTTTGACACAATTTTCAATAGAAATAAAATTTTAACCAAATCTTATATAGAAATAAAATTTTTACAAAATTTTCTAGAGAAATAAAACATTAACAAAATTTTCTATAAAAATAAAATGTTGAAAAAATGTTTTATAGAAATAAAATGTTAATTACATTTTCTATATAAATAAAATTTTGACAAAATTTTCTATAGAAATAAAATTTTGACAAAATTTTCTATAGAAAAAATGTTGACAAAATTATGACAAAATTTACTATGAAAACAAAAATTTTACAAAATTTTCTATAAAAATAAAGTTTTAACACAATTTTCTTTAAAAAAAAAATTGACAAATTTTTCTGTAAAAACAAAATCTTCTATAGAGATAAAATTTTGACAAAATTTTCAATAGAAATAAAATTTAGACAAAATCTTATATAGAAATAACATTTTGATTAAATTTTCAAGAGAAATAAAATTTTGACAAAATTTTCTATGGAAATAAAATTTTGACAAAATTTTCTGTGGAAATAAAATGTTGACAACATTTTCAATAAAATTAAAATTTTGGGAAAATTTTCTATAAAAATAAAATGGTGAGAACATTATCGTTAGTAAAAAAAATCTAACAAAATTTTCTACAGAAATAAAATTTTGAGAAAATGTTTCTATAAAAATAAAATTGGAACAAAATTTTCTATAGTAATAAATTTTTTAAAACATTTTCTATAGAAATAAATTTTTTAAAACATTTTCTATAGAAATAAATTTTTGAGAAAATTTTCTATAGAAATAAAATTGTGACAAAATTTTCTATAGAAATAAAATTTTGACAAAATTTTCTATAGAAATACAATTTCGATAAAATTTTCTATAGAAATAAAATTTTGACAAAATTTTCTATAGAAATAAAATTTTGGCAAAATTTTCTATAGAGAAAACATTTTGAGAAAATGTTCTACAAAAATAAAATGTTGACAACATTTTCTATAAAAATAAAATTTTGACAAAAGTTTCTATAGAAATAAAATTTTGACAAAATTTTCTATAGAAATAAAATTTTGACAAAATTTTCTATAGAAATAAAATTTTGGCAAAATTTTCTATAGAGAAAACATTTTGAGAAAATGTTCTACAAAAATAAAATGTTGACAACATTTTCTATAAAAATAAAATTTTGACAAAAGTTTCTATAGAAATAAAATTTTGACAAAATTTTCTATAGAAATAAAATTTTGACAAAATTTTCTATAGAAATAAAATTTTGATATAATTTTTTATAGAAATAAAATTTTGACAAAATTTTCTATAGAAATAAAATTTTGACAAAATTTTCTATAGAAATAAAATTTTGATAAAATTTTTTATAGAAATAAAATTTTGACAAAATTTTCTATAGAAATAAAATTTTGGCAAATTTTTCTATAGAGGCAACATTTTGAGAAAATTTTCTACCAAAATAAAATGGTGACAACATTTTCTATAAAATACAATTTTGACTAAATTTTCTATAGAAATAAAATTTCGACAAAATTTTCTGTTAAAACAATATTTTGACAAAATTTTCTATAAAAATAAAATGTTGACAACACTTTCAATAAAAATACAATTTTTAATAAATTTTCTATAGAAATGAAATTTTGACAAAAATGTCTGTAAAAGCAAAATTTTGACAAAATTTTCTATAAAAATAAAATTTCCTATAGAAATAAAATTAAAAAAAAAAATTGACAAAATTTTCTATTGAAACAAATTTTGACAAAAAAAAATAAAATTTTTAAGAAATTTTCTAAGAACTCAAATTTTGCAAAGTAAGAATTTTTTATTGATGGTAAAATTTTTTAAAATTTTAGTAGATTATTTGTGGTTCGGGTGCCAACAGTGGTTTTGCAGTCGATCGATTCATATAAAGTTCAGCGAATGGAGTGCTTGTATATATTCGGCACTTTTAGTAATGCGCCTTACAGACTTTCAGTTATTCCGGACGGAATGTCGGTGTTTGTAAAGAATCTTACAGTGTGTCGGATCGATACGACTTGTCGGCGATGACTAAATAATCGGTAAATGTGTTATCGATCCCATAAACATGCAGCAGTATCGATTATGCCTTCGGACTTAACTTATAATGTGCACAATATATGGGATATGTTCGACACGAGCACTGTCGTTCGGAATAACTGATAGTCTGTAAAGTGCATAAGACAGGAACATATTCCCTTAATGTTATGATGCATCTATTATTTTTAAACATATCGGATATACGGTTGCGCGAGCTATCGCTGTGGTGTTAAACAAAGCACGGTCACAGTTCGGTGGCGTTTGATTAAATTTTGACAAAATTTCGTATAGAAATAAATTGACAAAACTTTCTATAGAAATACAATTTTGGCAAAGTTTTCTATAGAGATACAATTTTGACAAAATTTCTTATGGAGATAAAATTTTGACAAAATTTTCTATAGAGATAAAATTTTGTGAAAATTTTCTATAGAATTAAAAATTTTGGGAAAAATTTTCTATATAAATAAAATTTTGAGAACATTTGCTATAGACATAAAATTTGACAAAATTTTCTATAGAAATAAAAATTTTGCAAAAAATTTCAATAGAACTAAAATTTTGCAAAATAAGAATTTTTTGGTTTGATGGTAATTTTTTTTTTTAAATTTTGGTAAATGATTTTTGGCTCCAAGGGCAACAGTGGTTATGCTGTCGACAAATTTCGATAAAGTTCAGCGAATGGAGTGCTTGTGTAACTCCGGCACTTTCAGTAAAACACGAACATATTCCCTTAATGTCCTCTTGCATCTATTATCTTTAGACCTATCGCCTGTACGGTTGCGCGAGCTATCGCTGTGGTCTGAAACAAAGCTTGGTGGCGTTCGGCTTATATGCCAAACACAGTAGATTTCACTCTACCGAAACCGAAATGCACTGAATAGTATAAATGAGCCTGAAAATAAATCTGGCTGTCACTTTAACATAATCTAACCTTATTCGAAAAACGGAAAACTACCAATATATTTATACAGGTTCATATTTATACAGACTCCCAATATATTTGCAACATACAACACCCTATATTTCACAATACTCGCCTTATGTATAGGTAGTAGTAAAAGGAATGCATGCATTTTCCATGAGTGAATGAATCAAATGAGTGTTAATGTGTCAAATATCAAGTTAATGGACCGAATACACACACCAGCAATTACAGCTACCTCAAATAGAAACAGCCAACACCATTACCACCATCGTCATAACGTGTTGATGCAATTAAGCCAAGGGTCCTTCCGAGTAATGGATGCAAGTAGTAGGCTAGGTGTTACATTTTTAGATTATATTTGGTTTGGTACTCATCATCATCAACACCCAACACTATGGGCATTTATGCCCCGTGGATATCTCCCTTCACACTTTCACGTCCTCCAGGAGGCTAAGAGTTAGCACTTTGCACACTTTGTATTGCAAAATATTTGCTGTGCAAATATACCAAAGTAGTAAAATAAATAAAAACGATGCATATGCGGAAACATCCATCCATCCATCCATGCAGCCATGCTGTAAGGACATTTAAAACATATCACATAGCTCCCGCTTGAATCTCTCTCATCATTTATATGGAGGAAACATGAAATGTTCATAGTCTGAGCAGTGCTATTTTATTTTGTTTTTTTTTTTGTTTTTATAGATCCACATAGCCTAACAACTTTGGTAATTGAGTTTTTTTACGGTCCATATACATATGAGGTGGATAATTTTCACCTGCCTTTAGATAAAAACCCAAGGGCAAAGAGGGGAAATAGGCTGTTAGAGCATCACCTTTCTATGGAAACCTATATTCATCTGTACTATGTACCTCTGGTGGAGTGTATGTGTATACTTGCTTTCTATATCTCTCTGTCTGATGTTTAGAGATAAGTGATAATTTCCATAAAAAAAATAATTTGCCCATTTGCCAGTGCCAATGAGGTCATGAAAATTACTACAAAATCCATATCGGGAAAATGATTTTTGATGTTCTTTTTTTTTGGAAGAACGCATGTCATTAAATTTAACACCTGGTTTTCGGCTTTTACGCCTTGTGCATCCTGTTGGCAACGTCCGCTCCAGCCACCAACCAACAGAAAATCATAAAACAAATGTTCACTCTAAATGCTAGAGAGACCATAAAAAATTAGATTATTTTACTGCCAGCCATTGTGGAATAATTTGCCCTGTATAGAGAAAGTTGGAAATAAAAATTTTGTAGTAAATTTTCAACACTGAGGACTTCATTAGTTTTTTATATTCTTTGAGTTTGTGAAATAATTGATTTAAGAATTTTTTGCTACAAAATGGTTGCGGGAGTGAATATTTTTAAATTGAATTTATTTTTATCTTGAACAACTAGGATGTGAATAATTAGGTAAAAGAAATTCGTGAATAACTTAAACTCGTCCTTTGTAAACTACCCATCAACAGATTTTCAATTTCACTAAAACATAATATACCACAACTATAACAAGTATATACGTCATTAAGTTAAGCCCGGCCGAATCTTAAATACCCACCATCATGAATCAAATATAATAGTTTCCTTTGAAAAGACATCATCGTAGCTGGTTAATTGAACCTATATAGAATTTCAGGTGGATTTGATGACAGATATTCTCACTACAAGATGGGTTCAAATGGTAATCTTCCCGAACATACATAGAGAGTTTCTACATACGAATACGTAGGCTGCATCAGATTCTGTATGTAGAAGAACCAGTTTTGTTTGCGTCCGATAGAATAACGCATTTCTTATGATCTGAAATCTAAATTCTATAGATGTTTACCCCCTGTGCTCGAATGAGCACGAGGAGTAAATTTGGAAAATTTTAATTCTAGTTTCGTGCAATTTAGATGCAACTTCTATCCCCTCAAGAAGTTAAATGGGAAGACTGGTGTTTATTAGGATTATATAGATTTACAAATTCACGACTATGAGATAAAAATTGTGTTGTCTAGATACCTAAAAATTCAAAACGGGAGATCGGTCTATATGGTTGCCACACCAAAATATAAAGTCGGGAGGGGCCGACTATATTATACCCTGCACCACTTTGTAGAACTAAATTTTCGATACCATATCACATCCGTCAAATGTGTTGGGGGCTATATATAAAGGATTGTTCCAAATACATACATTTAAATATCACTCGATCTGGACAGAATTTGATAGACTTCTACAAAATCTATAGACTCAAAGTTTAAGTCGGCTAATGCACTAGGGTGGAACACAATGTTAGTAAAAAATATAGGAAACATTTAAAAAAAGCAATTTTAAGGAAACTTCGCAAAAGTTATTTATGATTTATCGCTCGATATATATATGGATTAGAAGTTTAGGAAAATTAGAGTCATTTTTACAACTTTTCGACTAAGCAGAGGCGATTTTACAAGGAAATGTTGGTATTTTGACCATTTTTGTCGAAATCAGAAAAACATATATATGGGAGCTATATCTAAATCTGAACCGATTTCAATCAAATTTGGCACACATGACTATATTACTAATTGTACTCCTAGTGCAAAATTTCAACCAAATTAGGCCAAAAATCTGGCTTCTAGGGCCATATAAGTCCATATCGGACGAAAAATATATATGGAAGCTATATCTAAATCTGAAACGATTTCAATCAAATTTGGCACACATGACTATATTACCAATTGTACTCCTTCTGCAAAATTTCAAGCTAATCGG